>NC_056746.1:512925954-513010954 GCF_019279795.1 Protopterus annectens | reverse complement strand
ATATCACAATGTCTTAACCTCTGAGGCCTTAAGGCAAACTACCACACATCCTAATATATTGGTCACTGAGACTCTCTTGTGAACCACACTGATGCCCCATTCACTGTACTGAACAAGGGGGCAGTTATGGTCAGTTGCCTATCAGGGGCAAGGATTTGCCAGATCACACATGCACTCAGGACATTGAACAACACATTGAACCACAAGTACCAGTATTACTCTGCCATAGTCTATGTGTGTGTTAATAACCTAATACATGCCTCACTGAACTATATGAAGACAGACATAAAACAGTTGTCAGTTTATGTATCCCAGGTAGGAATGAACCTAGCACCAAGCAGTATTCTACCTTCTACAAGAATTAAACCACAATATAAACAGAAGATGATTGACTTTAACAATTGGCTTTGTTACTGGTGTCATTCTAAGGGAGTCTAATATTTGATGACTTGGGAAGACATGATTGACAGACCATACTGCTTTGTCAAGCATAGTCTGCACCTGTCCCCTCTAGGCTTTTGGATATTGGCCAAAAAAATTATCCACCCTCATTGAGCCTTCTTTTAGGCAACGTCAACCTGTTAACCCTGCCGACATAGTAAATGCTGCTCATGATAACTAAAGATGTCACTGCCCAGTGCTAAGAGTTGACAAGACGCCTCACTCCCTGGAAGCGCCGTTCACAATTGAGACTGTTGACCTCTCTGCAGTTCCTGAGAGGTAGTTTAAGGACATGGAAGGCACACCAGCTGTGTAAGGCTACAATGCTTTCTGCACATTTAAACCAGCTACCACACAAAAAGGGACAAAGGGTGGAGGTGTATCAATCTGCATAAAACATAAGGATGCCTTAAGACTGGTCAAACAATATGACATGCTTGAGCTAAAGTCCCATACCACATCCTTACTAGCTATAGGTCCTCATCTATGACTCAGTATAATCATACCATGTACTTGAATGTACAGGAGTCACTCACCAGTCATCTCAGCACCATAATCAAGGGTAATTTCAACTCTCCCACCATACACTGGGATAAATAAGAAACCACTCACATGCAGGCTCAAAGATTCCTGGATTTTATCAATGCCAGCAAGCATCCTGGAACAGTTAGTCTGAACACCTAGTAGTGTGCAAATATCCTTCATCTGGTACTCACAAATATGAGGGAATGTTGCAGATCCCACCCCCCAGTGTAATGTCCTGACTGATCAGATCAGATCATAAAATGATCATCCTTGAAAGAAATATAAAGCTCGAATTCCCAATAATCCCCAGAACCTTTAGTAACTTTTTCAAGGACAACTACCTCCTAAGTGACGATGTAGCTAAATTCCAAGCACGGCCTATGTTTAAATATTTATGGAAACCCTGTACAGTCACGTAAATAGCTGCATAGAAACAGCAATACCAAATGAAAATAAACTTAGGCAAACTCCAAAAATAAGCCCCCTTGATGGACCCCAGTATAAATAGTTTGTACGACAAAAGAAAGAAAATCCTGTCCAAAAATAGGAAGGACTATGTCCATCAGGCAGAAAAACTCCCTCATCAGTCTCAACAAGAAACTCAGAGAATTAATCAAGTCTACCAAAGCCAACTTCAAGGCAAAAATAGCCTCCCAGACTAAGGGTAACCATAAGGCAATTTTCAGTTATATAAGCAACATTACAGGGAACACTGTTCAGTGTGCTGATCTAATAGTAAATGGAACTTCCTATACCAAACAGGAGGATATAGCAAATTTGCTGGTAAATTCATTTAACTCCAGTTTCACCCCCCCCCCCCATCATCCCCAGCTACTCCCCAGGAACTCAGGAACTGCACTGTACCATTTCTTCCCCACCTTTCACAAAATAACAGGTCCTCAGTGCACTTTCCAAAACTAAAAACACTTCATCAGTGGGTCCAGATAGTATCCCGGTATGCTTCCTAAATCGCTTGAAACATGATCTGTCAGGACCGCTAGAATTTCTGATCAAACACAACCTCCAGACAGGCTTCATCTCTATGGAATGAAGGACGGCAACTGTCACCCTGCTACACAAAGGAGAACCATCAACAAACACAGGGAACTGCAGATGCATTAATTTGAGTTGTCTTACATGCAAGGCCATGGAAAGAATTATCATGGACCTGATTAAACAAAAACATAAGAAATCTTCAAATACTGGACCCATCCCAGTTAACTTTCATCAAGGGCAGGTCACATTTACTAAACCTGATGGACTTCTTCAAGAAGGTCACTAGAGACATGGATGAGGACAAAATAGTACTTACTGCATATCTCTACCTAGCAAAGGCATATTAAACAACTCCTTACTTAGGTATTATTGACAAACTCACAAATATAGGCATAAAATCCTATGTCACCGAATAGATAGCCACATGATCACAGATAGGACACATAATGTTATGGTGAGTGAATCTTACTAGTGGTGTCCCATAGGACTCAGTACTGGGACCTGTCCTGTTCAGAATATACGTCTCTGAAGTCAAGGCAAATCTAGAGGGCCTTTAACAGACCAAATTTACTGATGACTGCAAGCTGGGTACAGTCACTGAATCCACCAAAGACATAGAGACCTGGGTGCCAGACCAGAAGTAAATTTGTGATTCCTCATTCACTGAACCGAGTTCCACTTAAAGAAATGAAAGGAAGAACTTTGCTTCACATCGATAGGAAGCCTGCACCACAGAAGAGGCAGCCTCTAAGATATATACCTGTCTCATTTATGTTGTAGGTAAGGTTTAGTTCCCTGGATCACTTGTTTTTGGTGTTATTTGTTTTGTTTATGTGCAACAGTTCCATTAAGGCTGGATCAGAAGATATTTTGTAGGCCAGGCATAGGTCATCTCTCAGCACTCTAAATGAGATTGAGTATAAAGACAATGCTTTGAGGCAATCTGTGTAGGACTTGTTTTCTGTATCATGTATTCTTTTTGTGAGGAACCTCTGTGATTGCTCCAGTAGTTGCATATGCCTGGTCAGGTACATGCCAAAGGGTGCATTGTACTCGATTGCTCTTAACAAGGTAGACCACAACAGAACTATAACATCTTTAGACCTGGATGTCTTACTCTTGGTTATAAGTTATGCAACATGGAATGATTTTATTGATACTGTAGACACATGATGTTCAAAGACCAAGTCACTGTCTGCATGTGTTCCCAAATCTCTGACTACTGGGTCTACTCTTAAGGGTGTATTATTTGCATGGGTGGCCATCTTACCAAAGGATACTATTATGCACTTCTTATTCTTATTGAGTTTAAGACTGTGACTCCATTATCAGTTATTAGTCTGTGACAGAGCCTCTTGATGGATATTTGGGTCTTGGCAAGATTCAATGACTATACCTAATTTGAAATCATCTGCAAAGTTGGTCAGCCATAGGCCTTTGATATTAACCTTGAATTCACAGAAGTAGATGTCAAACAGAAATGGCCCCATCACTGAACCTTGTGGAACTCCTCTAGAGGCTTGCCTTTTTATGGAGGTAGACTCCCCTATCTTAATTTCTTGCGTCCTATCTGTGAGCCAGTTGGCTACTCAGCAGGTGATGCAGGGGATTATATCTAATTCAGTGAACTTGTCTATAATATTTGAGTGGGTAATTGTGCTGAAGGCCTTGGCCATGTCAAGGTACGCAGTATGCATTGTTCTGACTTTGTCCATTGCTTTGGTGACCTTCTCAAAGATACCCATTTCATTGAATAGGCATGACCTACTCTTGATTAAACCAAACTTTGTAGGATCTAGCGCCTGAAGCTTTACTTTGTCTTTATTTATCATGTCTATGTAATTCTTTCCATGGTCTTGCATATGAAACTACTCAGGATTATGGGTCAGTAGTTTCCTGGGTCCTTGGATGGCCAGGCTTTGTATAGTGGGATAATATTTGCAGTCCTCCATCTGCTTGGCATAAAGCTTGTTTGGAGGTTAAGATTGAATAGTTGTTCTAGAGGCCCTAAAAGGTCATGTTTCATGCTATTAAGGAGGCATTTTGAGATATTATCAGGTTCCATCAGCACACAGCAGTGTTTTTTGCCTTACTGAGTGCACTCAGGACCTATTCCCTTGTGATAGTTGGGTGAGCTATGGTTGGGGGTATGTGTAGAGAGGAGTCTGCGGGAGAAAGTGGGGTAAAAATTAGAGCAGAATGTATTAATCTGTTGGTTTGCTACATCCTCAGGCACAGTATAGGTGGCTCCATTTACAATTAGTTTGACACATTGTTGTGTATTGCCTTTGAGGTAACTGTCACAATACAAGAGTACCTTCACCTAGGAACATGCATGCATGTATGTGCTAACGCATGAGAATATATGTGCAACATAATGCAGTTCATATCTTGAAGGACATTGAAGAGGACTTTACAGATCATTCCTTTCAAATTATGCTGGCATGAGTGAGACATCATTTAATGTATGGGCCTATGAAGAGTGCTTTTCAACTGATTGCTGAATGAACAACATATTACATCAGCTGAAAAAAAAGTATCAGTTCCTACTTATTCAGTTCAATGTATGAATTTCAGTTATAAATACTATCACAGCTGGTTCAAATGTTACACAAACAAAATACTTTAGTTTTACATATAATGCCAAGAAGAGCATACAACAATATATACATTTGGTCTGGCAATGTATCACAGGGGCTAACGTACAAAACTCATTTATATTGCAGAGATTATTGCTATAATCACTAATGGGCTTTTCCTGTAGTCCTGGGTTAAATTTTACTGTTTTCCACTTACATAGTTTGTGAGTATGACTTAAACAGATCAGGTTTGCTCTGCTGGGTTCCACTGAAAATGTGTTTTGGATTATCCAGTTAAGAAATTAATTTAAAAAGTCAGAATGAATGATAATATAGACTCATTTTAAACAGTTAAGCTGGTTGAAATGCACAACTAAAAAGAGCTCAGAAAAGCCTAAAATTACAGGGAAAGTAAGTTTAAGGAAATTAATCTTTAAGATATGGGTATGGAATTGCCACTAACATATAATTTATTTATTTTATTTATCCTTTGTTAACTGGGTTGGTCCTGTGATGATGTGAGGTAGTGGTAGCACAGCTAGCTGGAGTTTTGTAAAGAATTATATGTTATTTGTATATCAAACTGATTTGTATAGGTGCTTGTGTTGAAAATGTATTTGTAATTCTGCTTGTGTTAAAAATGTACCAGCAGTGGGCCCTGCTGGACAGAAAAGAAATACAACTGCATGTCAGATTCTATTGTAACTGTTGAAATGAATATACTGTAACAGAGGATACTGGAGGAGAATAGGTTAATCTCAGTCCAGCTAACTTTGAAAAATATTTGTCATGGTTATAGTGAATTTTTCCTTGGTGTGGTTTCATAACTTTGAAAAATAGTCTGAAATTAAATTATCTAGTTTAAGCCATAAAGATTGTATCTTACAGTTCTGACTGTAGCCAGTGACAAAATGTCTCTGAAAACCAGGACTAGGAATCCTATTGTATTGTCCTTAGGGGTGAACTAATTGCTACCTGGAAGGATGGAAGTTTTTGAAATGGTTTTATAGCTTCCAGATGCTATAACATATCTTAGAAAAACTGTGTGTGCATGTGTGTGTGTGTGTGTGTGTGTGTGTGTGTGTGTGTGTGTGTGTGTGTGTGTGTGTGTGTGTGTGTGTGTGTGTGTGTGTGTGTGTGTGTGTGTGTGTATTATGACACATATGTGTCAGATTCTGGTTCAATTTCTAGTAAAGGGGATAGTCTGGGAATCAGAAGTCAGGTGACTAGATGTATGTGATGTCATTCTGTAATCCAGCACTGAAATGATGCTGTAATACTAGATGAGACAGAAGCCTCAAGGCAGTCTGTTTTTGAAACCTGACAAAGAAGGATCACTCACCCACTTCATCTTGCATTGCTTTTAGTAATTCTTTAGGACAATCAGGAAAATATACTTAGATTATTTAAGTACTGATTTTCTGTATCTCTGTGAATCTATCCATCTGTGTTATATTTAATATTTTCTGTGACTAAAACTCGGGTGTTTATTTTAAATAGATATCTAGTATTGTATTTTCATGCTATTTTATTATTTATTATTAAATATATTTAAACTTTTCATTGTGGCTGGTCTTTTACAGAATATTTTAACTATTGAGAGTACTTATATTTTTTGGTGACACTGTGGCCGTTCCTGAAAGCCTTGCTGTTTGGTCAACATTACCATTGGTATTAGTACTGATTTTACTCAGTATAATTGGGTACCCTTGTAAGAGCATTAAAGTAGCTGTCTTGTGGCAGTGAATCTACCTTGCAATCTGGATGGGGGGAATAGCTGGTAAATCTGTGACTGCCTTTCCCAGGTGTGTGCAAAAATCAAATCTCAAAGAGTGTGTGTGTCAGCTATTTGGAGCCAGAACACAGAGCACTGGTTTCACAGAGAGGGTAGTGGAGGACTTGGCTTGGAATACTCGTCTGAGGACTCAACTCTACAGTCATTGTCAGTAACGAGACTTATTTGGGGCCTGGTGAGAGAGGGAAACTTAGTCCCAGGATGGGATTATGTTCCCTGTGTGATTTTAAGGGGAATTGTGCTTGGTGCAGAGAGCTGCATCTGAAAATACTGTATATATCAATATTTTTGTTCCAAGTGAACATCCCTCACCTGTGTCCATGGCAAGGATTGAGACTCCTTGATTACTGGAGGAATGTCACAGGTCCCACTAGGCTAGTGGCTTCTTTTCAGGGGAGACCTTTCACTGAAGTTTATCAGAATATTACTTCACACTTTCCATTTATTGAATTAAAAATAGACTAGACCAGCATAAGTGAAAGGTAATTAAAACTGAACAGTGGACATTTCATGCTTTTCCAAGCTGGGGTAAGAGAGAGGAAGCATGCAGCTCCATTCATAAAAGAACACAACTGAGACTGAAATACCTGAATACACAGAACTACAGATATTCAATCACAGAGTAGCCAGAGGATACAGAACATAAGAGTTAATTAGTTTTACAGAAAACGCTTTACAGAGCTTTATGTCTGAGGCAAGTAATCTTTCTTTTTAATTTATTTATTTATTTTTCTTACCCTAAGAAATTCATCAAACCTACAATCAGTGTTGCAGAACTTGGACCACATTCAAATTAAAGAAAATAAATCAGTGTGTGTAGGATGCCAATGCCTGTTGGGGCCCCCTATATGCTGACTGATGTCCATAAAAACAAAGGGTACTTCATTTCTCCTATATCCCGGTAGCATTGTCTTCATGACTGTCAGCTGTGTTAATATCCAGATATCTACCAAAGCATATGTATAGAATGTGTGCATATGATGGGTACCCATGGATTTGGGATCCTAACTGGTACTGCTCTGGTTACAGCTCTACAGAAATGCCAGGATAGTTAAATGTATTGCTAAGCACATGGTGAATCTGCTGCGCTGCTTTCTTCCTAGATCATACTGACTCCAACCTGGCATATACAGATATTGTCATACACTATGGAAGGTTGGGTTTATTTACAGAATCATTATACATCTCAAGACCATGGTTTGAACATAATAGACAGTAAAGCTTTAAGAATCCCAGGGACAGGAAATGTTATGAAAAGGATCTAAAAATCAAAAATCACACAGATGAGGCGTGGATACTCTGAGGAGAACAGTAGTATATAATAACACTTTTGAAGGATAGAATAATAACAATCAGATTTAAGTAATATTTTCCACAAACCTCTGTGGAACTTCTCTATAAATAGGCTCAGCAGAACTGCAATTCTGGATGAGATCTGATATTCAAAGCATCTTTTTTTATAATTTATAAAAGAATGTATTTTTTTTTTCACAACTAGAAGCATGATTTTTTAAAGAAATGACATGGCATCTTGCACCACTTCACATCAGCAGCTTGCAGCATTTTGCAACCATTACTTATCACAGTAGCAGGCTATAAAACTTAGCAATTAAATGCAGGTACAAGTACAAACTAGACCACTTGTCAGCATGTGTGCTTTCAAGCCAACCCACTGATCTTTTGAAATAGTCATCCTAGACAGAGATAGGTGTTTACGAAATGTGCATTCCTGTTGTCTGTAAGCTGACAGCATCTGTTGTCGTGATCCTTAGCCTGACCTACTTCTTACCAACATTCAGGTTAATTTAGATAAGTAGAGAAAAGAGTCATTTGAGTGCTGCAAGCCATGAGTGACCAGTAATTATGGTGTTTGTCTCACTAATAACAGTGAATGTTAAGATACTATGTTAGCAATTTCCTTATTTGTGTGTCACGGGCAAGAGCTGTTACAGCTTAGTACATGGGTATTGTTCCTATTTCAAGTTTGCAGACAGTATTGTCTGTAATAACAGCTTTTTTCCTCTGGCTTTATATTAGCTATACGCTTTCCATAAGCCATTAGTAATAAATGTGATTCAGTCCTTGTGATATCTTAAATATTAGCCAGTTGCATATCTCTCAACCTTTTACCTCCAGATTTAGGGACAAAACAAAAAATAATTAGGGAAAATGACCCCAAATTAAAGACTCTTGAAATACTGATGCTAATAACTTAGAAAGTTAATAGAAAAAAGACAGTGTGAATTAAAACATATTCTCTGAAATAATAGACATCAGTGACTGAAATCATTATACACAAATTTAAGATGGCATGGACACTGCAGGAAATGCATGATTGCTAGTATTTATTGACTGTAACAGGCCATCTTTTCTCAAAATCTTTCCATTTTAAGAGGACACAGAAAAAACATTAGCAAAAATTTGGAACATTCCTAACAACTGGGAAAAGATGACATGTATGGCCTATTTCTGTCCCATGAACTCAATCTGAGAACATAATTAGAACTGTACCTTTTCTGTAGTCCTTCTAACCACAATATTTGTACTAGAAAAGGTCTAATTGCAGTGTTTATTGTCAGTAATACAAGATAGTTACCTTGGCAGGTTTCCTCCCTAGTCTCTTTTAAAATTTATTTGTGTGTGTTTAGTGCCTTTCTTGATGTAACTCTTTATCACAGCTACTGTTCAGGGATCTCTTTCTCTTCTTATTTTGGATTTTACATTCTATAAGACAACTGCCCTCTCTGCCCTTACTGCCCTAGCACTTCTCAGATTTATGAACCACAGCTGTACATGTTCAGGCAAACAGCACAGAATCTGCTATAATATGATTTCTAAGAAAAGTGAAAATACCACACTGTGGTAGTTAAACCCAGTCTTTTGGTTATAATGCGTGTGAAATCAGTTATTAGATTATTTACATTTCAAACACCTACCCTACTCTATCATTTAAGAGAAATTAATTTATGTTCATTAATGTGTGATAAAGATTAATTTCATAAACAGTAAAAACCTGTCCATTATACTATAACCCTATGTTTATCCTAGAAAGACTGAGAAAGTCACTTTGACATATAGTTTTTATTGTGTTTCGAAGGTCAAAAATTGAAAACACTGCAATAACGGCTCATCACTATTCAAAAATAAGTACAGTGATTGGACAGCCCAACCTCATATATCCATGCACAGTTGTGGATTATTGCTTTATTATACAATAACATTGGTAGGCATCCTTTGATCCCAAAGGATCATGGGTTTGCGCCTCTATTGGACTGATTCAAGCAGCATCTTCTGTGACTGTGAAATCTAGTCCTGGAGTGCCAGTTCTTTCCACATTTTGAGCAGCAGTAGGCAGATATCAGTTTGGTATCACAGACACTGATCTCCATGAGTGCTCTCTTATCCTCTGCTCTCCTTGCCAATGTGGTATCATACATAGTGAAAGCTTCCTTCACTTCCCATTTCCAGGCAATCTTATCAGAGGCAAGAGAATACCAGGTGTTCATGCCGATAGAGAGAGCACTGAGGTCACGCTTGCATATGTCCTTGTAGGACAATGTGGGCTGCACTTTGAGCCTCTATCTAGACTCCAGCTCTCCAAAAAGGAGGTCTTCCAGTATTCAGCCATCCATCATGCATGAAACATGACCCAACAACACATATGTCTCTGTTTAAGGAGAGTGAACATGGAGGTGGTGCCTGTCCTTTCAAATACCTAAGGCAGCGCATATGGAATACATTGAACCACTGCTCCTGTTTTGAGCACATGGTGCATGTTTCATACAGTAATGTGCTCTAAACAAAGGCTGAGTAAACCTGCACCTTGGCGTGCACAGTGAGCTTATTATTAGCCTATACACTCTTTGTCAGCCTGAAAAACATTGTGGTGGCTTTTACAATGCGCTTGTTGATCTCACTATTAAGCATCAAGTTATCAAAGTTTGCAGAGCCTAGCTACACAAACGCATGGACAATCTACAGCTCAAAGTCACTCACCCTGATTGATTTATGGCTCATTGTCCACATTTTGGCCCATCACATGGGTCTTCTTTACAATGATTGTGAGGCTAAATTCCATGCATGCATCTGCAAAGCTAGTCGGGAGTGACTGAAGTTCTTGCTGAGTGCGAGCCACAATAGCTGCGTCATCAGTGAAGAGGAACTCCCTTAGCCACTTTCTTAGCTCCCTGGTCTTCAATCTAAGCCTCAACAGTTTGAAGAGATTGCCATCCATTCTGGTTCAGAGAAAAATACCCTCTGTAGCAGTTCAGAAAGCAAATTTACATAGAACTGTAAAGAAGATACTAAACAATGTTGGAGTCTGTACACACCCTGCTTTACTCTGAATCTTGAAAGGTTCAGATGTGGATCCATCGTACATGATGGTCCCCTTCCATGAAGGCCCTGATAATGCTAAGCAATATTGGAGGACAGATGATCTTTACCAGAATCACAAATTACTGATAAAGTCGAATGCCTTGGTCATATCAATGTTGTACAATAGCCGTTCATTACTATTCAAAAACAAGCAAGCTAACTGGACAGCCCAACCACATGCCCTTTGTAAATCAAGCATATAACCAATATAAAAAAGTCCAGCTGCTGAAGTATCACTTAACAGCCAAACTTTTCTATTGACATACACTGGAGAACACATGAACATATGAGAAAAATCAGGCATATTCTACAAAACTAAAACAGTAACATACCTGATTTTTCTCAGATTATTGCGCTAACCCTAAAATTGTCTGTTTTTTAATAAAAAAGATTAAATTCTGTACTGATGTACTGTGCAAGCTTGGGAACATAAGTCCCATATGCATGCACTGTACATTTTATTTTTTATTTATTTATTCATTTATTTATTTATTTCGCATTTGTTAACTGGGCAAGTCCAAATGAGTTTGCAAACAAACCTATTTTCAGTGGAGGCCTGAGGGGAAAAGTGACAATATACAAATATTAAATAACAATCACAATACAAAATAATTGTAAAAAAGAAAAGCCCCCGGATTCACAAAAGCTTGCACGGAGTGCAAGATTAGTGCTGTAGCCGTGCGATCCAGGAACAGCCTGCAGGGGCATGCATGAGCACTCCTGCATTAATCATGTACGGACTAAGCCCTGGTATGCAAACCACCCCATTTACAGGTGAAATCCATGCAAATGAGGCAATTTTGCAATCCAGGAAGCTTGCAACCATCCGTGCAAGACTGGTACTATCTGCAGAAATGCACTCGGCTAGTAACCGAGTACATTTCTGCTAAATCCAAAATGGAGCTATGACAGCCCCAAATAAAGGATGCATATCATTGAGGAAGCATGCCAATGGCCAAGTATAAGGTCATTGGCATTGCAAACAATACAAAAAATAAAAAAATCAACTTGTTTTTTTTTTTTCACCGATCTTGGCTGTTTAAGCATAGGGAAGAGACACACAAACGGGATCGGGGGGAAATAAGAAAATAAAACTAAAATAAGCATTCTAGCTAAAATAAGTATTCTGCCATGCAAGTCAATGGCAGTCAGAAGACAACTTGGCCAGTGATTAGTGGTTGCTAAGGGGGGAGGCTCAGTGTGACACATGTAACTATTCATTAGCAGGCAATCCTATGCAAATGAGGGGAAGGATAGTGAATCCCAGTTTTCCCCAGCATGTGAGGCAGGTCCCAAAAGTGTAAGAGTATGAATAGCTGGGTGCAAGACTAGGAGGTAAGTGACATCATGGGTGGGTGTGTCAGGAATACTGTAAGCAGATTGGAGCCCTGTGACTCGGGTTTGCTCCTAGCTTAGTACAGCTAAGCTAGGGGGTGTGTCTAAACCTGCCTAGCACTCATTACAAAGTGTAAGCGGGTGTGCGTGCCACGCACCAGGTTTTACAGGAAGAAAAAAGAAGTCAAACCAGGAAATAGCAACAGTGTGCACATTTGAGCACTCTGCTAGCACTGCGCGCACACGGGCTTAAACAGGGAGGCAAAAGGAAGGGAAAACAGCAATAGGAAGGTATTCAAGGAGAACTAGCGTAGCTGGCAGGTGAAATGTATCAGAATCAGCCAATTACACAGGCAGCAGACCAGCTCAGAACAGTACTATAAACTAAGCAAACACCTTCCCCCTCTGTTTTTTTTCCCACACTCGTCACTACTGGTGTATACAAGTGGGGACATTTTAACAAACAAACCTACAAAATGAGAAGGGCTGCAGCAGGCAACATGGAGTAATATGTGCAAGAGGCTAAGGGTGATGAGGATGTGAATGCAGCCAAACAACCCATAGTGAGGAGACGAAGAAGAGTGTACAGACCCAGGGTAACCTAGCAGGGGCTATATGAGCTGGAGATAGTGGGGCGCTATAGGGTGGACAGAGACCTCCTACAGCAAATTGTTGAGCTGTGCCGGCCACACCTGACACACCAAACTGACTGAGGGGAACCCATCCCAGTGGATACCAAGGTATGTGTAGGCCTAGGTATACTAACCACAGGTATCTCCCAAAGCACAACTGGGGATAACATGGGGATCTCACAGGCATCAGCATCCAGGGTATTCCACCAGTTCCTGGATGCCATGTCAGCACATGCCAGTGAGCACATATATTTCCTCAACACCCATGAGGTGTTGACCAGCAATATGCGCCTCTTCCACCAAATAGCAGAATACCCTGGGGGTAGTGGGTGCTACAGACTGCACGCACATATGCATCAAAGCACCACCTGGTGAGCAGGGTAGGACCTACATCAACTGCAGGGGCATCCCCTACATCAAATGCCAGGTCATATGTGATGCCCAGGGCATTATAATGAATGTGCGTGCTGGCTGCCCTGGAAGCTATGATGATTCCCACATATGGCATCTGACACAGCTGTACCAGAGATTTGCCAATGGGGACATCCCCTACGGTCACCTAGTGGGGGATGCTGGGTACACACTGAAGCCATGGCTGATGACACCCATCAGAAATGCACACACACCTGAACAACAATGCCATAATGAGGCACACGCACAAGCCAGACATATAATAGAGTTTGTGTTTGGGATGCTCAAGTCACGGTTCCGGTGTCTGGACACATCCAATGGAGCCTTGCAGTATTCACCAGCTACATGTACCCAAATTGTTATGTTATGTGCTATGCTACACAATGTGATCCTGCGGAAACAGCTGCAGCAGGAACAGCATGGGGCTGGGCCACACAACCCCCCACCAATGTCAAGGCCTGTGCAGGCACAGAGTGATCCAGAGGAGGAACAACCTCAGCCTGCCCCAGTAGGCAGAAGTAGGCATGCTCAGTATGCCCTGGCCTTGGCACAGAGGCAATGCATAGCACATGCACTGACACAGTTGGGACCCAGGGAATTACACCTCTCCCTGACTCGCACATACAGTAAAAGAGATGCCAAATATGACACTACCTGTGCTCAACCATGTATAGGGAGTGTACTATGTGCATCCAACATAGCAGCCCTTCAGCACCATCCGCAAGTCTGGCACACCCTCAAGGTAAGTCAAACAACCTACCAATTGCCAAATGGAGTAGAATGTGTTGTTACCTGTAGCTATGGTATGGATGTGAGCATGCAAGGGAATTGGGTGGCTGAATGTTATGGCAGCAAACAGCAGACACCTATAATGGTACTATGACATCTGTAACACAAACTGGAGTCACAATAGTAGCTAACACTACACAGGGTGACAAAACTCACTGCAGGAAATGTGCTGAGCGACATGTGTGTCCATATGACCCACACATGCCAGTCAGGACAGTTCACATACCCAACAACAGTCTCAGCCAACAGGACAGGTGTAGACAAACCCAAACAGAGCCTGTGCCATTGCCACAGAATGATGGCTATGGTTAACCTCCCCCCCCCAGGCCTACACAGACAGACCACAGCAGGGCAGGCAATGGGATGTAAGTTTTGAAGGGTAGGAAGTCAGACAATAATATGTAGGGCAACCAAAGCCACGATCTGTAGTACACGGGTATGCCTCTAGTCAGCATAATAGTTAGCAATACAGAATGAAATGGAGTACCTGACATACCAGTACAGTCATAGCAAATGTGTACAAGTTTCACATGTGCCCCCCACATCCTACATAGTAATGTAATAACAGTCAGGTGTGCACCCCAACCCTGTGTAGAAATGTAGAAATAGTCAGGTGTGCCCCCCCATCCTACATATTAATCTAATAACAGTCAGGTGTGCCCCCTCAACTCTGTGTAGAAATGTAGAAATAGTCAAGTGTGCCCCCCATCCTACATAGTAATGTAATAACAGTCAGGTGTGCCCCCCAACCCTGTGTAGAAATGTAGAAACAGTCAGGTGTGCCCCCTCCGCTATGCAGAAATGTAGTAACAGTCAAAGCCAAATGATCAATGGATACCCTGCAGAGACAGCATGCTACCTGTCAGTGTACAACACAAAGGTCAGCACTGCAGCACAAACTACCTGGACACAATCCACACATTCAATACAGCCGGACATACTGGGCATGCTCACACACTTAGAGAAATGAAGGCAATGTCAGTCAACAACATACTGAAAGGTCATACTGGGCATGCTCACACACTTAAACACATGAAGGCCATGACTGCAAACACAAATGGACCAGACATATCTGGCAGTTGCAGTTGTTAGTGCAGACACTTATCAGTATGCACCACTCATGGCTTGCACACACAGTGGATAGGAATACAGACATATATGTCAGGACAACACACTATAGTAAGCCAAAGGTAGATGTACCTAGATTTGTGGAAGAGGGTGACTGTGACAAGGAGCCCTGTCTCACCCAGCACACAGCCAAAGGGCCCCAAACACATGAGGTGCATATGTCACTCACTGCAGATACTAGCCACCAGTATCTGTCAGCATTACAGACTATGTGATGCACAATGTTGTGTGTAACATGACTGTACAAGGAAGTACTCATCTAGCAGCTGTATACACGTACCTATGACATATGACCACTTGTGTGCCCGCATGTGGCATGTCAACCCCTAGGTGTGTGTGTGTGTGTGTGTGTGTGTGTGTGTGTGTGTGTGTGTGTGTGTGTGTGTGTGTGTGTGTGTGTGTGTGTCTGTCTCTGACTGTGTAGAGAGCAATGCTTTTTAGGGTACTCACACTCCTTACAATTCATATACTCAACTTTGGCAAGGCGGCTGATGTCACCCACCTAGAAATACACCTCTGGGAAGGTCATAGCCCAGTAATCTCCATAGTGCATCCTGTAACTGTGCACTGCTGTAGTGTAATAAAGTAGTTAGGTGGAGTTCTAACGCCGGACTTGGCAACTGTGTGTTTGCAAGTTTGTGGGCATGTGTGTCTGTCTCTGACTGTGTAGACAGCAATGCTTTTTAGGGTACTCACACCCCTTACAATTCATATACTCAACTTTGGCAAGGCTGCTGATGTCACCCACCTAGAAATACACCTCTGAAAAGGTTGCAGCCCAGTAATCACCGTAGCGCATCCTGTAACTGCATACTGCTATAGTGTAATAAAGTAGTTAGGTAGGAGTTCTAACCCCAGACTTGGCAAGTGTGTGTGAGTATGTGTGTGCGTGTCTGTCTCACCCTCTCTGTGTAGAGAGCAATGCTTTTTAGGGTACTCACACTCCTTACAATTCATATACTCAACTTTGGCAAGGCTGCTGATGTCACCCACCTAGACATACACCTCTGGGAAGGCTGTAGCCCAGTAATCTCTGTAGCGCATCCTGTAACTGTGTACTGCTGTAGTGTGATGCAGAAATGTGGTAGGGTTCCATCCCCACCCATGGCAGTTCTGGATGTTTTATGTGTGTTTCAATGTCTGTGTATGGAGCAATGCATTATAGGCTAGTCACACTCACTACATTTCAAATGGCCTACTTTGGTAATCCTGCTGATGTCATTCATTGTGAAATACACCTTTGGGGAAGGAGTTCTCTAGTAATCCCCGTGGTGTGTCCTATAACAGCTCCATGCTGTAGTCTGATATAGACCTCTGTCAGGGGTTCTATACCCACACATGTCAGTTGTAGATGTTTTGTATGTCACTGTCTGTGTAGGGAGCAATGCATTTTAGGCTAGTCACACTCACTACAATTTGAATGTCCTACTTTGGCAATCCTGCTGATGCCATCCAATGTTAGCTACACCTTTGGGGAAGCAGTACTCCAGTAATCACCGTGGCGCATACTGTAACTGCATAGTATACTAAACTAGTTAGGTAGGGGTTCTACTCCCAGACATGACATGTGTGTATGTGTTTGTAACACGCATCCTGTGTGGAGGTGATTGTGAGTGTGTGATACCAGTGGCCAATGTGGAGTAGGTTTTGTATATTTCTCATATGGTGGCCCTACTATATATCACAATATCCACCATACAGGGATAACAGATGTGAAATAGCTGAGAGGCTGGGGTGCAAAGCCATACCCATACACGTGACATCAAGGCCAAGCAATCACAGTTAGCAACCCCAGTATTACCCAGACCACACTCTCAACCCATGTCTTATACACACACACATGCCTAGGCAACAGCCAATATGTGGGTAGTACAGTGCATATTGGCCAGTGACAGTAACTATGGGGTGATAGCTGTGGGCTACAGAGGGCATGGCACCCTGTCCATCTGTTCAATATGCACGTACATGCAGACAGTGCACCTCCCCCATGTTCCCCAATGGACAAGTGTCATCACAGGTGTTTTAAGTGTCCATTGGGTAACATGGGGAAGGTGCACTGTAATGGCACCACAGGTGTTTTAGGTGTACGTCCACCTAAAACACCTGTGGTGCCATCACATGTGAGCCACAAAGGACATACCATGCCTGACTACATGCCCTGTATTGACAGATGCCACTGCCACCAGGGAATGCCATTAGCATGCTATCAATTTAGGTGCAAGGTAGACCTGCTGCCCATTACCAGTTCCCACCACATGTGGGCAAGACTGGCACATCTGATGATAATCTGTGTTCACAACATGGGCCTGACACCCCAGGTACAGTTCCACATGTTACTGTACATGCATGTTGGAGGTGTGCACATCCCAGACACCGTCCATTTCATGGATTAAGGAACACATACATGGCAAGTGATGCACAGCATTGGCCACACACAATAGTCACCCAGGTGACTGGATGGGGGATACAATACCCACCTGTGTGGGCAAATGCAAACACTCAAATGATAAAACCACCACCGTAACAGATACAAGCATGCAAAATCTGAAGGTAATGCTACTCAATGCTAGAAGTCTAAACCTCAAAATGCACTCTCTCGAGGCACTCCTAAAAATGGAGAACATCGATATCTGTGCAGTGACTGAGACCTGGTTCAAGGCTCCAGAGAGCACCCCTGCAATACCAGGCTACAAATCTTACCACACTTTTCGGCCACAAAAACCAAGACCGAAACACTAAAGGTGGAGGAGTGTCCATATTCACCAAGGATATTCACACCTCCAGGCTAATTGCCCAACACAATGCATCTGAAATTCTCCAGGTGCAACTAACACTAGGTAAGACTGCAATCCAAATTGTAGCTTGCTACAGATCCCCCACCATACCCCAAGATTCTCACTACACCTTCCTAAACATACTGGAAAATATTAAGATACAACCAAACACCCTAATACTAGGTAATTTCAACTATCCTGCCATTAATTGGGAAAACTACTCGGGTACCAACTCCTTTTCCCAACGGTTCTTGGAATTCATAAATTCCAATGCCCTGGATCAACTAATCCATTGTCCCACCAGAGACTCCAATATCCTAGACCTAGTCATTACCAACATGGGAGATAGATGCTCCACACCAGTGGTCACACCCTCATTGGTCAGGTCTGACCATAAGCAAATCACCCTTGACATCCACATCCCACCCCCACCCCCAGTAAGGAAACCTCCTTAAAAAACTTCTCCAAAGCCAACTTCATGCTACTGAAGTCAGAAGTGACAAACTTCACAACACCCATGCAGACGGGATCTGGAAGTTCGACTGCAGAATCCTACACTAAGGCACTGTGCGAGCACATCCACTCATGCATGAATCGTGCCATCCCAAATAGAACCAAGATGCTCTTCTCCAAAAAACGGAAGCCAATCTGGTGGTCCCCTGCTATAAACAAACTATACAACAGAAGGAAGAAACTGTTACAGAAAAGAGGAAAATCCCAGGATGCAAAAAACTCCCTCACCAGCCTCAGTAAGAAGCTGAGATCCCTCATAAAATCCTCAAAAGCTAGTTATGAAAATAAAATTGCCAAAGATTCCAAAGACAGCCACAAGGCATTCTATAGTTATGTCAAGAATCTAAATGGCAATGCTCAGATCTGCTCTGAGCTACAACAGAATGGCATTAAATATACTGATCCCAAGGATAGTGCCAATATCCTGGCAGATCGATTTAGTGCCAACTTCACTCCCCTCTCACCCCCTAAAGGGCCCATCTCAATACCAAAATATTGCCAAATTCTGATAATCACAGCCACACAGGTAGAAACAGCACTCTCCAAAGCTAAGAATACAGCATCCATGGGACCAGATGACATCCCAGGCTGTGTACTACATGAACTACAAAATGAACTGACACCCCACCTAAGTGTCATGTTTAATCATAGCCTCAACTCAGGCTTCGTGCCCACTGAGTGGTGCACAGCTACAGTTATCCCGATCCACAAGGGAGGATCCACCTTGGATCCCGGGAACTACCGTCCCATCAGTCTGACAAGCCTGATCTGCAAGGGCATGGAATGCATTATCATAGAACTTATAAACAAAGACACTGGCAACCTCCAGACAATGGACCCCACCTAGTTTGGGTTTGTGAAGGGCTGATCTTGTCTCCTGAATCTGATTGACTTCTTTGAATCAGTCTCCAGAGCTGTGGACGAGGGTAAGGAGGTCCACACAGCCTATCTGGACCTCGCCAAGGCCTTCGACACCATCCCTCACTCTGGAATCATAGATAAACTTACTAAGCTGGGCATAAATCCCTACGTCACTCGATGGGTTGCCAACTGGCTTACTGACAGAACCCAGACTGTAAAAGTAGCTGACTCCAAATCCAGCTCCAGACAAGTGACAAGTGGAGTACCTCAGGGTTCAGTCCTGGGACCACTCTTGTTTGGCATCTACTTCTCTGAAGTACAGGCCAACACTAAGGGACTCTGGCTAACAAAGTTTGCAGATGACTGCAAACTGGGAGCCATTATTGAATCCCCAAATGATGTGGATATTCTACAAAAGGGCCTTACAGAAACAGATGCCTGGTGCCAGAACCATGGGCTCAAGCTTAATGCCAAGAAATGTATAGTCATCCCCTTTGGAAAAAAACTTGTACCCATGAACTACCACATAGGTGGCAGGACACTAAACATCGAAAGTGTGATGAAAGACTTAGGGACACAAGTGGACAGTGGTCTCACTTTCGATAACCACATCACCACAACAGTCAGGAAATCCTTCTATGTGGCACACCTCATCACTAAGGGCTTTTCATCCAGAAAAAAGGAGATCATTGTCCCACTGTACTCATACCTCATTAGACCCATTATAGAGTATAATGCCCCATTTGGTATGTACCTCACAAGACATCTGCAACAGCTGGAAAGGCCACAGAAATACCTCAAAAAAAGAATCACAGGCCTAAAGCAGATGCCATATGCTGACCGTCTAAAAAAACTCCAGTTATACTCTGTGGCATATCGTCTACTCAGAGGCAATCTCTGCTTAACATACAAGGCCATGTCAAACCCTGAGCTGTTGGACATGCTCCACTTAAAGAAATCCCAATCCCTCAGAGCCACACGCTCCAGGGATCTAAACCTTGTCATCACAATGAACAAAACATGCTGGAGGGATAGGTTCCTGACCCAGAGACTCCCCATACTCTGGAATAGACTGCCCATACATGTCAAGCAGAGCACCTCATTGGCCCTCTTCAAAAGGAACCTTGATGATTGAATGGGAGATAGGAAATTCACCCCGGGGATTATGTCAGTCGCCCTGCTAGACAGGGGCCCAGAGAAGTAAATATTGTGGGAAAAAATTTCCAGGGAATTGTTATGGCTAGGCTTGCATAGGCCTTAGGGCCGATAGCCTAGTACCAACCTATGAACCTATGACCCTATGAACCTACAGCCCTGAGCCACAACGCAGACCATCATCATGTGGCCTGATGCCAAGATATACCCATTGCCTAGCCTTGTACAGCCATCTGGCACAGTCGACCACCACACACCCGTGCAGACATGCACCCATGCATGTCAGTATTGACACTCTGTTTGTTTGTGTGTGTTGTATGTTCACATCCACACTCCCTACAACCCCCATGGGCATACTGAAGCATGCTGTCTGATGTCAGACACCTCCCCATACCCTTTGCCTATACAACCCCCGTATGACCCGTGCGGTGCATGTGATACATACACAGTGATGTGTTGTGGCAATCCCATTACTGATGAGTTGCAATCCTGGCCCTGCCAATTGTGTCAGTGTGTGTCATCCCTGTGATAGTGTGGCTGTGTTGATGCTGGCACCCGTTTATGCGGACAGGCATGTGTACGTCACCTACCGTATAGCTACCATATCCCTGTTGCAGATGTCAGTCACCATCACATATATGTTCTGAGGGGTCCACAACAGGTAACCCATGTGGTGCATCCAATAACTGCATAGAAGTGTGATAGCATTACATAGTCGTCAGGGGTTTGATACCCTGTGATGGTAGGTGTGTGACACAAACATGATTAGGTTTTACTCTCCCACCACTCCCTGACTTGTGTTTGCCTCTGTCTGCCTCTCCCACTCCCTTTCTGGTGGATGTGGAGACCTACACCTGCTTTGCTTGGCAGCAGTATGTGTATTTTAAGTGATGCTCATGATCAGCTGATGGCCTCTGCATGAATTGCAACCCTCCCCTAGCTGATTGCATGTGGAACAGCTGTGGTAACATTCCCATAGTCAATTGCATGGAAACACACTCCAATATCTAGGAACATCATGTTGGTGTTGGCCCTTTTCATTCACTGTGAGCAGGAACTAGATCTGTTGTTTGGCAAACAGCATCTCAGATGGATTGGGGATTTACCTCTAACAACATTCACTGTGGAAACAGGGCAACACACAGGAGGGGGATGTGCCAAACCTGACTACAGACTGTAAGTGCTGCTATACTGCATTTGGAGTAATGTTGGTTTAACAGTGTGTGTGTGTGTGTGTGTGTGTGTGTGTGTGTGTGTGTGTGTGTGTGTGTGTGTGTGTGTGTGTGTGTGGATATGACTGTCCTACATGTCTCAATACCTGCCATTTCAGTTCCATGTTTATGAGAAATCCCCATCTGCAGGGTCATCTGCAGACAGGGCAGTGTGTTGTGCCTTTGGTTTCATGTGTTACCAATGGTGCATCTATCTGTGGACTGCAGAAGGTACTGTGAGGATTGCAGTCTGTAGATGATGAAAGCCGTGACAGTTACTGGCTTCTTATCCCTCATAGGACAGTAAATTTATGAGGTTATCACAGCAACATGTCATTATTGACCCTGTGTATGGGCTTCCAGCCACAACTCTGTCAACCTGTGTACATATGTCGTGCATGAAGTGGTGCATATGTGCTGTACACCATAATTAGTGACTGCTACACATGTTATGTACAGTAGGGGTTATATTTGATGACATAAACTGGGCATTCTGTGGATGTTTGTACATTACTGAGGTCTGTGTACTTATGGTGAATGTCAATAGTGTGTGTATTGTTAATATGTACTTTAGCCTGTGTACAGACTGTGGTAGATGCCATTGTTCTAGGCCCCGTCCTATCTGATGTTAAATGCTGCTCCACTGTATGGTACTGTATTGACGTACATGTTTGTAGGGCCATACACACACATGTCCCATACCACAGACAGCCATCAGACCAAAGTGTGTAGCAGCCCAGTATATGTAGGGTCAGTCTGTGAATGGCACATATGAGGATGGTGTCGAACAGATAGTCCATATACTGTTATATTATCCTAGCTTAACATATGTGGCTGTGGCTGTGTTCACATTGGTTGTGGTTATGCACTTTCACACAGGTGTATCTTACCCTGTGCTGTGACATGCCTGTAGAGCCTATATGCAGGTACATGTGCATGCCCCCATAGGAGATGTAGGCCAATGTTGAGCCAGTCTGCCTGTAGTCTGCACAGTGCATTACATGCCTAGCAACTTAGTATACTTACCCAGTGAGATGTCATGTGCAGATACTTGCCAGATTTACTGCTGCTGAGCCTCCCTTAACAGTCATGTATGTCAAACAGAGCAGTAGGATGCTGTACAGATACATGTCAATATCTAGTGGGTGGTATGTGGCCATGGCACCCCTGTACCAGCGGTTATTATGAGTCAGGCCAGACAGGGGTGTGTGAATGCATAACCTATGGTGGCAAATGTATTCCAGTCGTTATGTGTTATACCCATCTACATGGCTGTCTACATCCGTATTGTCAGGCATGGTACACATGTTTAGCACTAAGGGGTTATGTGTACACCTCTGGATACCTCTGGACTGTACAGATTGTGTTAGAATGTCCACATATATTGGCCAATATCTCTGCTGCAGTCCACAAGGCCATTACGTGCTAGCAGCGGTACTTTACTATGATGTCCTTAGGATGTCTGTCAGTAGCCAATGGCACACATGTTATAAGCAGATGTGACCTCCAACATACACGTCTGTGAAGATAATCAAAACGACAGTAGAAATAGTCTACTAATATACCTGCTATACATACCTGACATCCCCTTGCACTATGACTGTGGGACTATAGAGGCTGGGGTAGGGCTACACTCTATGTCCAGGACATGTGGAGGAAATGTATGCGCATATTATTATCCTGATAGCCATATATATATGATTACACATGTGTAGTACTTCCAATCACCACTGTCATGGCAACCACCTACTCTAACCCTCTACATCAGACGTGTCCAACCTGCGGCCTGCGAGCTGCATGTGGCCCTCAGAGCTCTTCCATGTTGCCCTCAACCTCTAACTGCAACATCGATGTACGCATGCCCCAAAACACTTTTTTTGCTGTGTTTTTCGCTCCCGTGACCTGTAACACTAATGTTGGTGTGTGCGTGTGCCAAAGCACCCTTCTAGTTTTGTTTTTGAGCCAAAAAAGGGTCAGTGTGTTTACGCCATTATTTTGCGCCAAACAATCAGTATGTGTAGTGTGTGTGTTCTCGCTGAAGAGGGACTCATGTATGGATTTGCCACTGTTGCCTTTGAAAGGGACAGCACTTACCTGTGTTAATAGGTAAATACGAAGTGAGTGAGTGCATGCATGAAAGCAGAATTGTGTGCATGAAAGTAGAAGAGTGTGTGTGTGTGTGTGTATGTGTGTATATGTGTGCATGACAGAGAGAGACACATGCACAAAGAGGCTAACAATGATCAGCCTACCTACTGAACATAACCAAGTTAGCTCACAAATATATCGTACATTAAAAGTACACTTTCATTAAATTGCGGATTTTCTGACAGGGAGAGTGTTGTATTGAACATGAACTTATACCTCTTAACTGTATGGATTTTCAAAGAATGTCTGGATTTTTGCCTAATCTTCCAATTTGTGTCTTTTGCTTAGGAAACAAAAGTAGTCATCCAAGGTAGTGCAGTTCCAGGGAGTAAGAATGAGACAGCGGCCTAGGGTTAACGGGTCAGTAGTGGACTGTCTATGTGGGACTGTAGCATATAAAGTTGTATTGTTTTTTCAGACAAACAAAAAAGCACCTAGTACTGTTTTTTCATTGGTGGGTTCTAAGCAGTGGTAGATTGGACAACAGTAAGCATAGCTTTGGCGGATCATCAATACTGGCAAATCAAGTGGGCACAATGTCATTTTTTAAATGTTGGGGGTTTTAGTGTGTATGTGTGTGCTTATGTGTTGGGAGTGCTGCAACAGTAGATGATTATTAAAGACAGAGACTTATGGACTGTGGAGAATATGTTTCTTTGTTTCAAAACGTCATACTTGGGTACACATGCCAAAAGTAGATTTTTTAAGACATAGCTTCTTACCATTTACAGTGGATGGATATTTACATTTAATGGACAATGCTAGCAGTATTAGCATGGGCCTGTGGGGTTCTGAAGGATGCCAAGTCTACCACTGCCAATGTCTTGTAAAGTGACCTGGAAATGGATATTGGAATGTTATTGAAAAAATATGTTAAGTGGGCTTAGAAATATAGTTTACTTAAACAAAGTGTGCTTTCAATTTACAGGCCGTAACTTAATTTATTTCAGGTAGTCCAGATACTGATAGATTGTATACCAGTAGACTTAATTAGGGAGAGCTGTCATTCTGGGGAAACAAGCAGCCCTAGTTTCAGTGAAAGCTCTGTGGTTGCTTGCAGGTAGGAAGTTGCAGGATGTTGATGCAAAGTGTTTTATTTATTATTTTTAATGCATTTGTCATTTCAAAGCATGGTTTTCTTTGATGCAAAAGAAGGCAGGACTGAATGAGCCATATAATGTTTAACTGACGATGGGATAGAAAGATTATAAGTGATGTATAATGTTTGCAGCTACAGTTGTTTCAATGGTGTCTGTGATGCATAACTATTTTTGGGCCTGTGTCCCACCTTTTTTTCGCTTTGTCCAAATTTCTTGCTTTAAGGTTGAGAGGTATGGTTCCATACTAAATCAAAAAGATGTATTTACCTTGGAAGATTTTTCAGCATAATTATGAAAAACAGAGCCTTTTTAATGTCTCTGCTTATTTCCAATATAAACTGCCATGTAACCTTGCAAATAACCTTCTTATTAAGCTACTTTACTTCTTTTGGAATTGACAGGAATGATTCATCTGTTCAGAGTGCTAATGTGACTTTGATTTCTTGCAGCAGTCTGTGGTTTACATATCACAATAACTTTTCTGTGTTTCTGGGTGTGTAATCAGTTTAACAGTTTTAAAGATGTTTTCCAAAAATAAATCAATATATAATAAATAAATAATCTTCTCTACACTTTGAGCTATTGACAAAGTCTGGGAATTTGTTTTTTTCAAAAGCGAAGGTCAGCATTACAGCTCAGTAAACTGTCAGTCTGTGCGTAACTTCTGTACAAATTAAAATGTCTGAATGTCAAATGGCTTTAGATTGGAGGGAAGTTTATTTTTATTTTATTTTATTTTACATTTGTTTACCGGGAAAGTCTGACTGGACACAGGTCCATTTTCAGTGGAAGCCCGGGGAGAAAAGCTCCAGAAATAACACAAAACAATATAATACAATACATGAGAGAGAGAGACAGAAAATCATGGATGTAGTACTCATACTATATGGTAGAGATTACATCTCATAACAGTGAGAATCACTGAGGTACAGAATAAACTTAAAAACATTTTTTTTACAGTTATAATTACAGCAAGGCAAATATCAATGAGTTAAGTTTTTAGGAGAAAGCTGTTTGTACATAGCTGAAGCTCTGAAACAATCTTTTGTTATGGATTAATCTGGGGATTGACACAAGTTATATGTTTACACCAGTATGTAGCATTATCTTAGAGAGTTTATGGGTTTCTTATTGATTTACTTTTTGCCAAGCAGTTGTTTGTTGATTTATTGATGGTCCTTTTGGTGGTGGGAAATTGCATGGATGAATCCATCTCTATTATGATTTTTTTTTCAGATATTTTGACTTCCAGACAATTTCATTCCATGAGTGGGTGTCACGTGATTACTGAGGTTGCCTATTTTACAAGTAGGGGCTTTTGTGTGTGTGTGTGTGTGTGTGTGTGTGTGTGTGTGTGTGTGTGTGTGTGTGTGTGTGTGTGTGTGTGTGTGTAAGAGAGAAAGAGATTTAATATGTGTACTGAATATAATTTTGCAAATGGAATTCTTAGTTAAACATGCCCCTCTTCTTGGGCAAGTAGACTTGAGTAACCAATATTAGATCTTAGCCATCCAGCTGGGAAAGGTTAGTATGTGGATTTTCCATCTGGTTTGATGAAGGCTATGCTACTTACCCAAGGAGTACATTAATGGCTATCCATCCAGCCATCGTGTTGCTGAGCTACATTGTTTGATAATGAGAGGAGCTTTTTATAGAAGAAGGTTTTTGTGTCAAGAACCTCTCCATAAAAAGTGGCTTGTTTATGTTGCAGTGAAGGCTGTGGTCTTTGTAGTGAGCGTTTTAAGTATAACCGGTATTTCTGAGGTAAAGGAAGTCTCTTAAGGCAGGATCTTTCTTAGCCTGGAAAGCAAGCCAGTGATAAAATTTATAGGGGCCAGTGAGAGACAGAGGAAAGCAAGAAGTTTTTTAGTCTGTTTGGATAGCTAAGTGAATTTAGTCCTTTGACCTTTTTTGTCAGGAGTGGTTGTAGTCTTTCTTTTGGCAGGGTGTTTTGCTGAGGCACATGCCAAAAGGGGCATTGCACTCAATAATGGCTCTTGTAAAGGAAGAATACAGGGATGTTATGACCTCTTTGTCCCTGGATCAGATACCCTTACTAATGAAATGGGCCATGTAAAAAGCTTTCCTTACAACGGAGACAACGTGGTGATCAAAAGTCAGGTTTCTAACAACCTGGGTGTCCAAGTACCATACGACTTATTGCGTGCTTACAACATTGTTTGTGTGTGTCTTTCGGCTTTTCCCGGTTAGAGGTCGCCACAGCGGAACTCCGGTCCTCTAATGATTGGCAGTTGATTTTTATGTACCAGCTTGCCAGGCCTGATGCACAACCTTCAAAGAAGGTACGCCCATTCACGCATGTCTCCACGCAGAAGACGCTCTAGCTGAGAATCTAACTGGACTGCGTCTTACTGTGAGGCGACAACGCTACCGCAGCATGTTATTAATGTGATAATTTGTGGGGACATCACTCTCCTCAAAGGGGATGACGATGCATTTTTTGGCATTTAGCTTGAGGCCATATTTCTGGCACCAGTTATATGTTTGGGTGAGACCCTCTTGTAGCTTATTCAGAATTGTTTTATTAAGTCAGTAATGTGAATTCTTTACTTTACTGCAAATTTGTTGGGTTATTTTTGTGGATTATAGTATTCTAGGACTGCTGATGTTGACATTTTACGTAGTTGGACTGCTGGAATGGTTTTCCCAGTGAGAAATGCTAGTGCTGTAGTGAATATCTGTTTATTTGTAAAAAAAAAAAATATATATATATATATATAGAGAGAGAGAGAGAGAGAGAGAGAGATATTAACTAAGATGTTAGAGTTAACTGTTAGATTAGAGAATTAGAATGAGAATTAGAATTTTAAGGCAAATATTAGGCATTTATTACATTTATTCATTGTTCAAATGCACCTACAGTACAGCCAGGAGGTAAACTGTGGTCTTCCGGAGCAACGAAAGAGTTAACTATATGATATATTTTATATGAGGCCCCAAAACCATTTTTGTTCACTCAATGCGGCCACAGCAAGCCAAAAGGTTGGACACCCCTGCTCTACATCATGTGTGCATGGTCCCTTTACATTACCTGTGTGATGGACATCCTTCCTGTGTGTGGGCATCAGTATTTCAGACAGCAGGTAGCAATACCTCTTACAGGAGAACCGGCGCACTCAGGGCAGCTACATATTTGTAGGAGGTTCAGGAACTACAGACAGAGTGTGAGTAGAGTTGTATTATGCTTTGTATAGTACTGGTGTTACAGGGTGTGTGTACATACTACTTTTCCTTGGAATGCAGTCTGTCTGCATAGCTCTCAACTGTGGACCTATCCTCTTGGTGGAAAGAGGTGTGCCTATCATGTGTTGTCTGTCCACCACACAGGTCCTGTGTCAGATATTTTACTGACAATGTGTGTGTTGAGTGATATCAGTACATGGCTACATCCATTTCTGTTTCTAACCTCAATTTCCTTTCTAAGGGTATGGTGCAGACTATCCTGTAACACCAGCAACTTGCTTAGTGTATGACAACAGTTCTCTACATTTGTGCCTGTGTTCCAGCCTCTGTCCTCCACCTACATACCAAGCTTTGCACATATGACATGCTGTCAAGGGTTGTTCCATAGTGGGCTGTGAGTATATCACACTACCATTGCTGCCATCAGTCCACTGCTGTTGTATCCCCCACACATACGGTGGGGCTGGGGCCATATATGTGTGGGCGTCACCTACACAATACATGTGTGCTCTTAAGCACTCCAGAGGCCAGTGTATGTAACACTGGTATATGGCCCTGTATTATTGAGTCGGGGGGAAGCACCATAAATGACTTAGGCTGTTAAAAAATGTGGGGGTATCAGGGGTGAGCTGCCTTACAGTATCTGGATGTACAGTACAATATACTTCACCTATATTTACATCACTTACATAAATTGAGTTAATACAAGCCTACTGCCTCCTGCCACACACACTGCTCTGTTTGTCAGTGTGAATGTGATGGTGTCAGTTATGCCTTGTTATGTAACAGTTACAACCCATTGACATCTTTACCACCTAGTGATTTTGTACAGAGTGTAGACAGAGGCTGCTGAACTATACACCTGCATTACATACTGTTGATTGTTTGGTATCCTATGGCCCAGTCTGTCCTCACTATTGTACAATTTGAAGGGCTTGGCCTGGACAGCAACAGTTGTGAACCTTTCCACACTACTGTATTAGTATGACTGTTTCACAGTTGCATTACTCTGTTTATATGGATTTCAGTGTCTGAACAGCTATAGGACATGGCATATAGAACTGTAATAGAACACAATTAAAGGTGTTCAATTTTTGCAAACCTGTATGTAGTGTGTTCCCTATGACCTCTCTGTGGGTATATGTTGCAGGCAACAATTGTCATTTGTATGGGTGGCCCATACAGTGTCCAGTTGTTCAGGTGTTAACTGTAGGCATAGTGGCTGTTCCATATTGTGTGCACCTTCTACATATGTATCTTACTGTACATATATCTGCATGTGTATGTGCAGTCACATGTATATCTATATATATATATATATATATATATATATATATATATATATATATATATATATATATATATGTATATATATATATATATATATATATATGTATCTGCATATCTGTGTCTGTGTACCTGTATCCTGGGGATGTTGATGGCTTCCACATTTTACATTTCCTATGGGAAGCAGACTGTACTGCATGACATGTTACCAATACCAACCTGACATCATACAGGTGGGATGTAGTACTGTTAACATCTTGTGCCCATGTCATGTCAGGTCCTGGTTAGGGGGTCTGCAATACTTGGTAGTGTATTGCAGGGTGGACGTGTTTGGCTGTGGGGGTGAGATGCCTATTCGTACTATATGTCTACATATACACAGCAAGTTAGATATGTGTACGCAGATATATATCTATGTAGGTATATATGGACATAGGTGTGTATGTCTATATATATATATATATATATATATATATATATATATATATATGTAAGCAGATATATATATATCTATATAGGTATATATGGCCATACATCTGTAGACAGCAATGGCAGATTAACAAAAAGACATATGTCCACATGCACCATTAATGGGATTGAGAGGCCCTACACACTATGTGTAGGGCCTCTCAACCCCATTAACGGTGCATGTGAAAATATGTCTTTTAGTTAATCTGCCAGTGCTACCTAGAGATATATGGCCTTATATATATATATATATATATATATATATATATATATATATATATATATATATATATATATATATATATATATATATATATATATATATATATATATATATATATATATATATATATATATATATATATATATATATATGTATATATATATATACCTACATAGATATATATCTGCGTACACATATGTAACTTGCTGTGTATATGTAGACATATAGGTGCAGACACATATGTGTCGATGTAGGCATTTTCATGTATATATGTTCATATATATTAATATATATGTATATAGTTTTAGAAATATATATATATATATATATATATATATATATATATGTGTGTGTGTGTGTGTGTATCTACATATATAGGTATGTAGTATCTGCTTATATTAATATATTTACACACACATAATTGTAGATGTTGGTATACATTCTCTGTACTGTTGCATGACTGGACTGCATGATATGTTTCTGAAAATATCAGATTTATTTGCATCTGACATGGCTTAGTGGTAAAATGCTTTGGGTATGATTTGTAGGGTCCTGGGTTCAAGACTTGCAGAGGCTGTTTATTTTGTTGCTGGGCAGAACACGGGCCATTGGATACAGAGTGATTAAGGCACTTTAAAGCAGTTGTAAGTGGGTTTGCGCGGGTTTGTGCGGGGGTAAGCACTGCTAACTTCTGGTTACAGGTTCTCATAATCAGTTAGCTTCTACATTGCTTAACCTGTGTGGGCAGTGCTTACCCCTGCGCAAACAGGCTTAAACCCACCTACTGCTGCCTAAAACTGCTTACTCACACTTACCCCCGTGCTAATTTCTTTAAAAGAAAAGAAAAAGGGTTGATAGAAAAGTGGTGAAAAAGGGGCACAAAGAGGGAAAGACAGTAGGGAAAGTAGCTAGGGATGTGCAGGAAGGATGTAGGGAAGGTCCATAGCTGCCCATTTCTTCTACAGTAACAGCTGTGCATATACACTGAATTTGGAGGTAAGTTTGGACACGCAAACCCCTGGGAGAGGGTTGAGGACAACAACAATTAATTGTGATGCCAATTAGACCAGATTACATGTGTCCAGTGGACACATGTGCGAAATGGACAGCTATGTATGGGGCGAGATTTTTTGTGGGAACAGATTGCCCTTTTTTTTTTCAGGTGGGAGTGGGATGTTGGGGAGGGGTAGTAGATATATTTGGGGAGGTAGGTTGGGTAGGTTAATAGACAAGACACACAAGACACATACAGGGGCGGTATATGACACATGTGGGGGGTAAACATCTTCATGGGGCGGGGTGTTGGGATATCGGAAGCCCACAAACCTCCTAGTGGTAACTGTGGGACTGAGGTCCCCACCCATGGGCAGTCACCACTGCACCTTCACAGCCCCGAAAGTGGCTGTGCTGGGGGCTGAGCTGCAGAGCCAGGCTGACTCTCTATCACGACACACGGCCCTCAAGCTGGTATAGAAGATCACCGACCTGGTCGTTGATCACTCTACGCACCATGACCCCGACCTGGAGATGGGTGACAGGTACCTGTCCACACCCACTCCCAGGGGGAGGTGAGCCCCATCCCCTGAGGTGGTTCCACCCGAAGGTGGTGCTGGACCAATGGACAGGGAGGTACAGGGTTCGGCCCCAGACATGCTGGTGCCCTGTGCCTAAGCCAGGTGAGGTGGGACAGGTGGGTCTGCTGGGACCAGCCTTCCCAAGCGTGCTATAGTATTTAGATTTCAGCATCATATATGGGTTAGTAATAGTCAACACATTCGAGGGTTAGGTATAAGAGCATGCATAGATATTGCCATTAACCCAGACACCAGATATGGAACAGTTGCATAGCAAACAGAACACATGCATATATGGGACCACAGTGCTAATAAGAACAGCACATGCATGGGAACCATTAGAATATTTATCAAATGATTGGCCGTTATCAGAATCAGTACATACCAGCTGGGGTGGGTATGTTGATTATTGTTGGAGATAAGGTGGGGGGAGAGAAAGATGTCAATTAACAAGTAGTATATTCCTGCACTCCACATTACTATCCTAATCAGTGCTGTTATCTGAACCTTACAAGTCTTGCTACACTACCCTATACACCTATATTGGACACTGATATGGCTGTCAACATCATTACACATGAACCGGTTTTACCTGCAGTATGCACCTCTTACCTAGTATACCTGTGGAGGAAATGTTTGTTAACACTGACTAACTGTACACATATGGCCAGATTCCGGGTTGATGTTTTGCACTATGCTATCCAACTCTTTCTGCACAGACTCTGGCCATGTGTTGAATAAATGCTGGTATGCCTGGACAAATCTAGAATATTGCCCTCTTCCACCTTTAGTGACCTGACACACACATATACATGCTTTCCTACACAGTTATATTATGTAGCACAGTGTGGGCGACAGTGACCAGTGATACTTTATTATTCAGAGAAACTGCAACACTGACAATCCCCTACAATACCAGGGTGGACAGTACCAGTACAGGTTATATTAGTCTGTATTTCACAGCACAGTGTTCGTATCCAACATACCTGTGGGAGCAATTTTTGTTAGCATTACCTGACTGTTGCCACACAAGGTTCCAGATTACACATTAGTATTATGCACACACATCACACTCTGTTACTGTACACATTCTGACCACAGCTTAAAATGTTGGGGTGTAAATGGGACATACATGGCTTCTTAGTCACATAAGGTATTGGGGAGTTGCTAGTATGCCACATTTGTTGTCATAGATGTGTGTTAATCAGTTGTATTTCTTGTTTGCTGCCTATATGTCTGGGATCATCCCACTGATTTCCCAGGGGGACAGGCTGATAGGCATTAGATATGGGGCACTTTAATAGACAGTCTGGACATATCTGTACAGTTGTGGTGTATAATTTTGTATGCAGACTACTACCACTGGCAGGATTTAAACTGTGGCTGCATGTGCTAATAAAACAACAGTTCACATCTCAGTTGCATGTGCTATTTGGATTTTGTTGTCTGCATTTCCCCTGTTTACTGTCTATTTGTCTCTCAGTTGTACTAAATGGCCACTGGGGATTACACCTGTCATATACAGGTCTTCCTACACATTCACGTTATGGTGCATGGTTTGGGTAACAGTGCTTAATACTACAGTACTATTACATGATTGCAAATCTACATTACCATATGATACCCAAATATACACATACAGTCCATCAGTTAGACCGGTTTTGTCAGGGTATTACACTTTTATTGTCATACTAACAATATAAGACTCTTTCTGCCATATTCTCTAGTGTATGCAGTACTTGCCTTGAACAATACAGGTTTTATACTAGCAATTACTTTACTACTACTTTTATTTTTATTTCCTATGACAGTAAAAGCATGAGTATTACTAACCTGCCTCACGTCAAAACAGTGCCAGGCAGCAGATGTGGGCCTCCTGGTTCACGGCCCACTCCATTGCAGCTGTAGGGGACATAAGAGGAATATTTAGCCATACCTATCCATGATATACCTGAGCTGGCAATTATTAAAGTGGTAGTGGACTGATACACATGGCTGGGACATCCCTTGATGCTCTAGCCTCTTGGAGCCACTCCTCCAAGAGGTCCCCCTTCCACCGCTTCAGGTCGGCATAGTGGTGCCTGACCTGCTCACCAGTTCGGGGTATGCCAGTGGCACTGGTGATGTCACGAGTGAGATGGTCCCAGGCCTCCACCTTATATTGGGAGCCCTAGTACTGGCCCTACAGCATTCTCTGTGTATGGTCTTTAACTAGGAGTCCAGCCATGAACTTGGACTCCTGGATGCACCAGTGCTGCACCCAGAAGCGCACTCTTTCTCCCCTTACTACCATAGTGCCTACAAGGGGAAACTACAATCAGTTATGAGCTGTATTCCTGCCTCTTGGGTTTAAGAAGGGACAATTTCCCACACTTTTCCGTGATTGGCCGGTTTTGAAAAGGCTAAGCTATGGACAAACCTGCTTACCTAAAGTTGGCATTGTTTAAAGGGGTATACCACTGGGCACAAAGAGTTAGCTGGTCTACAAATTGCTCACACCTCTTAAGCTGGCCTGTGCGATGCTTGGTGTTGCCTACAGTACACATACATTATAATGCCTTTTTGACATTGTGTTATTATTCATTACACTTATATGTATGCCTTGTATCCCTGATTGATGTGTACGTACACTCTGTGGGTCCTTGTGTTTTATTGGGGACTTTGACACTCTATTACAAGTATACCTCACTTCTGGGCTTACTGCTGTACTCCAGTTCACATATTTATGTTATGTAGTCGGTTATGGCACATATGACTGTATACTAATACCTTTCACAGGTTCAGTTTGATTATACTATGGTGAGGACATGTTTACTACTACCTCATTCTTCTGTACTTCTGTTATGGCTTGGTGGATAGCTACTGGACTATGGTGTATAGAGTCCTGGGTTCAAGACCTGCATGGCTGTTTATTTTGTTGCTGGGCAGACAAAGGCTCGTTGGATACAGAGTGATTAAGGCACTTTAAAGCAGTTGTAAGAGTGTTTGCGTGGGTTTGCAGTTACAGTTAGTTTCTTACACTCAGCTTCTACTTTTCTTAATCTGTTTAGGCAGTGCTTACCCCGGTGTAAATGCACTTAAACATGCTTACTAGTGCTTACATATGCTTAATACTGTTTATTTGTGCTTAAACCTGCTTACTACTGCCTTATTCATTATGACACTGACTCTTCACATGTGCATTTCCTGCAGTACTCCAGTTCATAAATATATGTTATTTAGTGGGTTTTGCAATAATAATATTGGTTATACCATGCTTTGCCATATAAAATAGACTGTGCTGCAGTAGGGCTCAAACCGGGAATGCCTGCTCGTTAAGTGGATGCTCTGCCCACTACACTACTGCTGTGCTGCTTCATTTGCATATATCTTCCTTGTTATCCTCTTCAGCCTTTTAAACTGCTTTAAACATGGCTAAGCGATAGGCACACCCGTGCACCTACAGTTAGCTTTAATCGGAGTTTAAAAAAAAATAAAAGGGTTTCTTTATTTCCTTTTTCAGTACTGTTGCTGATGTACACATGGGTAACAGTTGGTGAGGATATGCGGACACCTATGAGCGATCTTGCTCATTTCTTAACACTTTATGCTTTTCTACATTGCAGGGCATGTTTATTCTGAGAGCTTTGCTCTCAGACATGCCCCCTGCACTCGTACATGCTCCATGTAAGCCTGGGAGCTCGGGCAGCGCGCCTTCATTAATATGTATGGCATGCTGCCATCCTGCTCCTAAACAGGTGCTTCCATGGAGGACTAAGCTAGTCCTGCATGGAAGATTAGTGAATCCGGGGAAGGTCATTAACTATTTGCATTGCATTGATAGTAAGCAACCCATTTTCAGTGGAGACCCAAAGGGAAAGAGCCCCAGCAAACATAAGCAAAGAGAAACATACAGGACAAAAACTATTAAAAATAACAATGCAAATACAAAATTAATTATAAAGAGAAAAACAAAAGAAAAAAATATGAGCATTAAAGGTTGCACTGATACCAGTGGTCTAAATTTACTACATATAAGAGTAAAACCAAAAGATAATCGTTCAAAAGAAGGAAAATGTACAGACATTGATAGGAAGTGGGGGAAAAGATACATAGAATGGGAGGGGGAGAAGAAAGGAGGGGGCTATAGTAGGGATATAGTAGTAGAGATGAGGGTTTAGGAGGTTAGTTTAAGCAGAAGTTATTAACAGAGAAAGAAAGTTGGGAGATGCAACAGGTTATACTGTAGGACAGAAAAAGACTACATTTCAGAATCACATCAGAATAGCAAAGACAATGTGGAAACAGACAGAAGCCCCTTATACAATTACATTATTTAAGAAAGGTAGGCAATTTCTTTCTTAAATAATGTTAATGTATAAAAGCAATAATCCACTCTTGTTTGTGAGTATATCAGGATTTACCCATGGCCAGCTTTGTTTAATCACTTGAGGTTCGCCCTTGTGATCAAACTACACTAACCATGGATAAATCCTGATATACCCACAAACAAGAGTGGATTATTGTTTTAATATAATACGTCCATAATATTTAAAAAGTACAACTCATAACTAGTATGATGTGTGTGTGTGTGTGTGTGTGTGTGTGTGTGTGTGTGTGTGTGTGTGTGTGTGTACACATCTTTTTCCCCTTAGATTTTGAAGGACTGACTGACTGCTACAAACACTCTTTTCAAGACATCCCAATGGATGACATGAAGCATCATGGTAGATATGTTAAATATCCTAAAACTAAAAGAAATCATTGCAGTGGCCCAAAACTGATGCACAATGGCATGCATGACTTTAATAATGCAATCAAGTAAAGAAAAATCTCTAGATATAGACACCATCTCATTGTTATTTTGATGATTGCACTGAAACATTTTTATTTTCAGGAATAATTTACACACTTACCATGATGTTTTAAAACAAAAGGTTTCTACATATTTTTATATATTTCTATATTTTCCCAGATCTTTCTGAATGCGACCTTAATACGTCTAACTGGGAACTTCTAATAACTAGTTTTGCATTTGACAGAAAATGTCAGGTATATTTAGTATCCTTTGTAGCAGAGATCTTTATCGCTTTCTGCACTCTACATGGATCTCTGCATATTGTGTGTTTGTTTTGTAATGTTGTTCATTATTAGGTCATTAGTAAGTCTTCAAATGCTCTTTGTTTTCCAGCTTAGTGTATCCAGTGACTATTGTTTAGAAGTAATGTTAAGTCTGCTACATTATTTTAAGGCTTTATGAAGGTTATGTCATACTGGAAATGTGATTTTCATCCTGGGTGCCCCAAACATGAATGTATATATTTAAGAACATTTTTCCTCTGTGGTTACCTTACTCTATACTGAAAAAAAGTGTCACTGCCTGACATCCTGTTCTACACGTTTCTCTATAAAGTCTAAGTTGGCTTCCAGATTTATTATTTTGTTTTACACTTATTTTAATACTCTCAATGTAAACATTTATCTACATATATATATATATATATATATATATATATATATATATATATTGTTTGAATTACCTAACTTAATCATATTTATCAGAATGTAATGTTATCTTTCTCTTCGCAACAGGAAGAGCCTATGGTTTTATTATTTATTCATTTTAGTTTTAAGTTTGGCAAATATGTATAATAATCTGAAACTGATTCTTTTCAGGCATGTATATGGATTGATTCATCAGTCTAGTCAAATGTAGCATCGGTCTACTTTAGTTGTCTGTACCAAGCATTTGATTAAACCTAAAATATTTCAACAAAATGTTCGCTTACTTGCACCATTCAGTCAATTTGCATTTGATAAAACTACGTTCACTGTTATAACATCAGGACAAAATGGTCATCGAGTATTGCTGCTTTTCCGAGAATCCACTCGGACTTCAAATGTCACCTCCTTTCCATGTCTCTGGACTGCAAACATTTGAAGACCTATATGACCAGAGTTCACTATTGAGCAATGTTCACGATCAGCTGCCAGTACTGCCTTATTTTGATTTTTGATGAGTGTTATGCTGATCATTTACTGTAACATTCACACACAAAGCATGTGCAAACAAACAATAATATGATTTAATACTTCCACAGCCTGTCATTAAGTGTGGCACATGCATTTCTTTTGACATTAATTACACAAAACACTACAATAAAATGTGGATAGTCAACAGAAACCTACTTAATAATGTGTCTAGCTGCATGAATTCTAAAAACTGCCAACATCTCCACAACTAACAGACTTCATCTGTTACATACTTGATTCATGGCAACCAAAGGAGTTGACTAAATGTTGACATAAGGTCACAGGTCAGATCACTCTGAAACAAAGAATGACAGAATGTCTAGAAGTCAGGTCGTACATTGCATTTAAGTCAGCATGGAGTCACTGCAGGAAAGGCATGCTTGATAAATCTAATAGAAGTTTACTAGATATCTAGGGATGACAAACAGAAACATGCTGTGAGCATGGTCTACTTAGATTTTAGAAAAACAGCTGAGCCAGTAATACACATTACAAAAAAAAACGACAATTTAAAAAATAATAAGGGTATTAAGCTTCATTTAGGTGAAATCATTACTTCAGCTCCTTTAGTTGTTGTCTTTTTTGTGTAGTTATATTTTTAGAAGTAAGGTCTGTTTTATCCAGCTTGTGTCCATTTGACTGTTTTTCTGCTGTTTTTTTCTTTATCTTAAACATATGTTTCCTCTATATTCTGGGGAACAACTGTTTTCCCTACCTTAAACTTTAGCAAAGTATTTGGCTCAGTACAATACAAAAGTTTAGTGAGAGGTAGGTACTCTCAGAACAGACCTTAGATTGGCATCACAGGTAAAATACTGGATAAAAAAATAGAAACTCAACCAAGACAAAATTACTTTGACTTCTGGGGTGCCATAGAAGTCAACAGAACCAGTCCATTCTAATGTCTGTATAAACAGCATTGAAAGTGTCTATATCATGTTATCGATAGTTTACTTAATCGATCAATAAAGGTCGAACTTTATTGATCGATTAAGTAAAACATCGAATAACGTAATAAATAAATAAATAAATGGCGTAGGCAGGGGGCAGCCCCCCTGCACCCCCCACACCACTCCGACTTAAATATACCAACTCCGAGACCGCACTACATTGAGGTAAACAGAAATCTCCCCTTACAGAGATTTCCGTTTACTTGCACGATGTTCTTCACTTTCGATATCAGACTCGATATTGTCAGCTTATGACAATGTGAAGTAGACCCCATTGAAAAAGGTTTGCCTGTTTGCTAATGACAAAAATATATGCAATGACCTTATCCTATAATGAGTAGAAAAGTCAAAAGAAATTTGGCAGCGCTGCACATTTGTTAAAAACTTAAATGCAAAAGCCTGGGAGAGGGTTACAGAATTAAAAGGAAATAAATGCAGTGATTAAAGAGAACTGAAAAGATGAGATAACACTAACCAACCAATGTAAGAGCAAGATGGAAGGCTGATGGAAAAATTGGGATCTATGCAAATAGTCTGTCATACCTATATAAAAACAACAGTCTCTTATGTCTGTTTGCAAAGAGTTGATAAGATTTCATTTACAGTTTTTTGTGAGGTGGAGACTGTACTTTCACAAAGATGTAGAGAAGACAGAGTCACTTAAGAGGATGATAATGCAAATAGTGCATGATTTTCACCAGATACCATAGTAAAAAAATCTTAATATTAGACTTTTGAAAAAAGGTAGATGGGGGGGGGTCATAACTTAGAATTTAAAGTTCATCACTGGACTCAGCAGTCAGAGTGCCATCTTTCAAAAATAAGATAACATTAATAAGACAAAACAGCCTGGATTATAAAGTGGGCAGTTCAGGAGAAACACAAGGAAGTGTTGTTTCACAAAGGCAACAGTGATGTTCATAGGTTCATATGTTCATAGAAGGTTACTAAGCTAACGGCCCTGGAGCCGTTAAAAGCCTAACCATATTTATCTCAATTTGCCCCAGTTGTCAGTGGTTATGTGAGTGAAGTTCGCAAAGGTAAAGGTCAGGGAGGGACTCTGTTTCACGTGAATTGAAAGCTTGTTCCAGAGAAGTGGCAGTCTCTAGGAGATGTATCTCTCTCTCCAGCATGTCCTATTCATGTCAAAGGCTAGGTTTAAATCCCTGGAGTGAGTGACCCTCCCTCAATTTGTTTTACAAATGTGTAGCATTTCCATCAGGGCCAAATCAGAGACTGCCCTGTATGCCAGGCACAAGTCATCCCTTAGCACCCCGTAGGAGACAGAATGCAATGACAAGGCTTTCATTCTTTCCATGCAAGACTTGTTTTGTGTACCCTCTAATTTCTTGGGGAGAAACATCTGCGGTCTCTCCAATTGTTGCAGGTGTCTGGTGAGGTGCATGCAAAAAAGAGCATTGTACTCAATTGCTGGTCTGATGAGGCCCAGGTATAATGGAATTATAGCATCCTTAGATCTAGATGTGATGCCTTTACTTATAAGATGTGCCACATAGAAAGATTTCCTTACTTTTGTGGATACGTGATGGTCAAAGTTCAGATTACTGTCAACCTGAGTGCCCAGATCATGTACCAAGGGGTCTAGATAGATTATAGATTAGATTAGTGCTAGGCTAACTGCCCTTGTGGGCCATTTTAAACCTAACCAATTACCTCATGTGAGAATCAAACCCTGCACTTTGTGTTCATAAGGTAAACACCTTAACCATTATGCCAACCTCCTTCTCCCCAGTTATGAAGATGCTCTCTATAATGTAATTAGCAGGGATGTCAGCTTTCCTAATTTCCTAAAGGGAATAATAATACATTTTTTGTCTTTAGCTTTAATCCATGGGTTTCGCATCAGTCATTTGTCTGTGTTAACCCTGCCTACAGTATACTAACATTGTTGAGGGAACTCATTGATTGCTCCCAATTTGCAATCATCAGCGAATCTGGTCAGTCACAGGCTGTCCAAGTTTGCCTGGACTTCTGAGAAATAAATTCTGAACAGTAAAGGGCCCAGCACAAAATCCTATGGTATGCCACTGGTGAGTGGTCTTTTGTTAGAGGTGATGTCATCCACTTTGACAGTATGTGTCCTGTTGGTGAGAAAATTGTCTACCCATTTGGTAAAGTAGGGGTCAATTTCCAAATGGGAGAATTTCTCTATAATACCTGACTGAAGGATTGTGTCAAATGCCTTGGCTAGGACAAGATAGGTGGTTCACACTGTCTTTCCCTCAACCAGGGCCTTGGTCACTTTCTTGAAGAAGTAAACCATGTTTAACAGGCATGATCTACCTTTAATAAATCCGAACTGGGTTCGGCCCAGAGTTTGGAGATTACCTATGTCCTTGTTAATAAGGTTCATAATGATTCTTTCCATGGCCTTGCAGATGAGGCTGGTCAAGCTTATGGGCCTATAATTCCCATGGTTGTTTGAGGGTTCCCCTTTGTGCAGAGGGATTACTGTTGCTGTCCTCCATTCCACCTGAACATCGCCAGTTTGCAGGCTCTAGATAAACAGGGATCAAAGTGGGTCTGCTAGGTCATGTTTTAAGTTGTTTCAAAGGCAACCTGGGATGTTGTCTGGTCCCACTGATGCTGTGTTTTTGGCCTTGGAGAGCACCAAGATGAACTGCTCTCTTGAGATAATAGGTTGAGGAATGGTGGCAGGTATATTTTGGGGGATGACTGGAGAGGATGGAGAGGGTGAAGTTTTCTCCAAATCTGTCTGCTAGCAGGTTAGCTATTACATCCAGTAGAGTATGGGTGGTGCTATCCATAACCAGTTCAGCACATAACTAGGTATTTCCTTTTAGAATTTGGATGTAATTAAAGAATGCCTTGTAATTATCCTTAGCTAGGGCGGCCATTTTTACTTAGTAATTAGCTTTGGAGGACTTGGCAAGATCTCTAATTTGTTTGTTTAAGCTAGAGAGGAATTTCTTCATTTGCTGAGCCAGTTCCCTCTTGATCTTGGGCATTAGTTTCTTGCTCTTGCTGTATAGCCTGTTTATACTAGGGGTCCACCAGGGTGGCTTGTTTTTTCAGCAAGGGTTGGTTTTAATCCAGTCAGGTACAGGCAATTCTATACAACTGCTTAAGTGGTTATCCAGGGCATTGGTGTACATCTCTGCCCAGGAGTCCATGGTATCTGCTTTCAAGCTTTGAAACATCTTATACCATCACATAGTAAGAAGCAATTTGTCTTTGAAAAATTCTTAAGCATTTTCTGAGCTTGATGGGGTACCTGGTTTTATAATTACATTGAACAACACTGATTTATGGTCCAATCTTACCAGGGGGACATCACACATGGGGTGCAGTGATTTCCCATGTTAGTGAGTAGTATGTCCAGGGCAACTGAGCCTCTTGTAGGTGTGCTGACTAGCTGTTCCAGAGCATTTGCATTGACAAAGTCCAAGAATGTCTGAGCCAGCATGTTTGTGGTTGTGTATGTTTCCAGTCGAAAGTAGGATAATTAAAATCCCCCATGAGTAAGGAGTTGGGCTGAGGGCAAGTGACTCCCGTAAGTCCAGGTATGTGGTATGCTTTTCCTGTTTCATGGTGGGGGATGCTATAGTTAGCTATGATGTGGTAGGGGCTTTGCCTATAGCTAATTTGCCATGGAGTAACCTAAACAGACCAGGCAACCTCCCATTACACTAAATGGAAAATCTTCTGACCTCCTAATGTAAAAACAAGTGCTTGGTAGAGTATAAAAATGAACTACCTCATCCAACATATAGCTACATAATGAATTTAGAGCAAGTAAATCAGTAGAACAGACAATGATGAGGCAAAATGCACTTTTTCAAAATATGCACAGGGAAAGGCAAATAAATAATTCAAGATATGAACAGCAGTGTAGAAAGGGAGGAGTTATTAAACTCAATTTACAGTAGGGTTGAGTAGCTTAAAATCACCAGATTTAAAAAGCAGATCAATAAAGGGGAGGGTGGGTCGGAGAAACTACCAGGGAATCACCATCAGTGCTTTAGTTTATGCAGGCTTGAAATCTTTTTTAGGAAAGACAAAGGCCAAAAGTTCACTGTGCATTTATGTACCACTCAAGAGACAATTTAACCAATGAAAAAAACAAAAAAAAAATGGAAACCACGACAATTGAACCTTATTTATTGATTGACCAGCAAGGTAGTGTTAAGCACTTTGTGTGTGTTCATTAACTAATGAAAAAACGTGAAATGGCCAGCCTAGATAATTTGTGTCGACCTCTCACATATAACAGAAATACCAGGCAAAGCAGACGTCTTAAAACAGAAAACAAAATGGAGCCGGTAAAACAGAAAGCAACTCTGTCAGCAAGTCACAGACATAAAAAATATAGGTTTACTTTCCTCACCCAGCAGGGAATTGCCAACAGTGCTTTAGTTTATGCAGGCTTGAAATCATTTTAGAAAAGACAAAGGCCAAAAACTCACTGTCTAAGTATCACTCAAGAGACAATTTAACCAATGAAAAAAAAAATATGTGAAATGTGCAGCCCAGATAATTTGTGTCTACTTATCACATTGAACAAAAACACCAAGCCAAGCAGATTTCCTAAAGTTGAAAACAAAATGAAGCAGGTAAAACAGAAATCAACTCTATCAACATGTCACAGACAAAAATATAGGTTTACTTTCCTCACCCAGCAGGGAATTGTTTGGAAGAGATACCCTGAAGGGTTAGTATAATCAAAAACAATAATAGAATTCAAATTCAATGAACAGATATAAGGAAATTCTTAAGATAAAACAGGAAAATAACCTGTTGTCAATGTAGGATGTGTAATTTAAAGATTAAATAAAAGAGTTGGCTGAATAGGTGACAAAAGTTATCCTGTGCAGATAAAGCAATATCCATTTCTGTAGTCTTCAACATAAATATCTCATTGTTTAATTTCATTGCTGTTTAATGCAGCAGAGAATTGGTTTTCTAACAGTCAACATCTGTCTACTCTAAAATGAGACTACAAATAGTGAATTCAAATATTCATTACACTTGCAAAATTGTTCTAGTATGTAAAAAAAAAGCAAAAAAAGCACAGATTTTCTTTCATTAGTAAGGCCATTTTAAGTGAAATGCCTCTGCTTAGAATTGAAAAGGAACACTGTTTGGTGAACTGAGTTGTTCAGATTCACAATGTCTGAGAGTGGAAATTTAAGAATCAGGCCCAGAAGGACAAAATTAAGTTTGTTTAACAGTTCATACATTTTTCCTTCTGTACCAGACTACCAGGTTTTTGCAATTAATGCTCAGAGCATGAGGAGTATACTAGATGTGCATGTTGAAATAAATACTGGCAGAGTATAAGATTGTTAAACTTACTTGGGAGATAGAAATTTACAGTTAAGTAGCCAAGGTAACAAGCAACAGGCATTACTAAAACATGGGAGAGGAATGGAGCATGGAGGGACCTAGATGGAAATTAATTAAAAGATAGCAACTTAAACATAAGAGATGTAGCTGAATGCCAGGTGGAAGTTGACAGCAGGCATTGTGAATATTAGCAGTGGAAGAAGGGCAAGAATTGTGATGAACATTGGTACTACACAAGCCTTTACCAGCAGAAACCATGGATAATGGTATATCATTGGAGGAGCTAAGGGACTGTGCAAGCTGATAAATATTAAGACAAAACTGTACTTGTGATAAAAATAAAATAAAATAAAATATTGAAAATATACGGAAGAATCATATATACTCCAAACAGCATTTTTTTAAATAACAAAACTGGTAAACACATTCAGTTTTTTTTTAAAATGTAAAAACTTCATAAATGTTTATATTTTTCCCCTTCTGTTTCATTTTTCAAGCTGCCCCACTGCACCTGTCAATCACCAGGTCTACTAACCTCTCCTACTGCCCCCTGAACTATCCCTTGTCTAAGACTAGGGCTGGTATGGAACTTCAGGATGTCCAGGGGGAGGGTTTAAGCCAGTGTCTGCTTCCACTGGGGAATTTTCTTTTTACTTTTTGACTTACCACCTGGTGTATTCCTCTCACCTGTATTCACCTATTACATCCAAAGGCTATACTCCCTCTATGGAATACACCTCCTCGCATGGAATGCCTAGATAAATGTCCTGTACACCACAGAACTGGCCAAAGCTGTTGCATTTTTTGGGAGAACAAAGCACAATTCTGAAGAAGTGTATTCAGTTTTTGGAAAAAACAAAAGCAGTTACCAGTTTTGTTATTTTAATAAAATGTTTATTTATAGTGTGATTCTCCTGTAGATTTTCATATTTTATTATTTTTTTAATAGAAAAATATTAGCCATAGGCAATGCTAATGACTCTAACATACTTGAAAACTTGAAAAATATCACAACGTCACTGATATATTTTAATGGTGTGTGTGGTCGTGGTGGGATTAGATCAAAATTCAAGAATCCCAGAGAGATGAGGCAATATCTTACAAACTGGAACTGTCCATCACAGATGTGTGAGAACTGATCACAAGGGGCAACTTCAGGTCAGCTACCATGGAGGTGTTTAGATCACCATAGCAGGCAAATTTGCATTTGGGAACAATAAGACTAGCACATGGGTGGGTTTCACTAGATGCAGATGCAGGAATGCTGCAGAAATCTCTGTAGCATTGCAAGAGCAAGAACAGGTACATGGGTGATGCAGCAAGCTGAAAACATATCATTCTAAGAAGCAAAAGGTTTATACATGAGGAACAGGAGGGTGAAGAAGAGGTTATACTGTCTCACCAACATGGTAGTATATGTGAAGCCCTAGTAAACAGCCTTCTGTTGAATGAGAACAGATGAATGAAAAGCAGCAAAGGAAGAGAACGTGACAAGGAATATAGCAACTGTGATAGTGAAGAAGAACACAGAAGTGAAGATAAAAAAAGCATATAGAATCACATCTAGATCCCATTTCCATTTTTTATTGATGCCTATTTATACCAATTTAAGATTTTCAAAAGCCTTTGCCAAAATAATCCTGCACATAATGCATTGTAAGTTGTTTGTAGTACACGAAATGTCAAGATTGCACCCCAAAATCATAAAAAAGACAAACTCTTTTCAGTGCTATTATGGTCTAGTCTCATGAATGACAGTAGGAAGTTGAAATAACTTTAAAAGCTGTAATACAGTTCATGCCGCAGCACTTCTTTTTTCTGTATTCCAGTTTCTAAAGCTGTTAGAGGATGATATATATTATTGACTTCTAGCCGTTGTCTGTGAAGCAGCACGAGGTATGTTACAGTTATCAAAATGGTAAGAGACTTCATGTTCCTACATTTTTTTCTCTCCCTAACTGACGGTACATGGAACAGGTAAATATACAGGTACTACAAAGAATTATGATCAGTTTTCTGTTACCATAGCCAAGTTGTTAGTTGTTGCATGCTCTCAAATGGATGTCAAGTTTCAGCTCTCAGATTTTGTGCTTTGTACCTTAGGGTAAATTTCTTAACATCCATTACTCAAGCATATCGATTATGATCAGAGATCTGATCTTAATCCTCTATGCTGTAAATGATTAGGGCTCTCCTCCTTTGCCTTACAAAGCTTTAGTGTGGTTTTAATGCTGTCTTGTCTTTTATTTTAATATGTATTCTTTTCTGGTGTCTTAAACTATGGCACTTTATTTATGCATGTATGTATTTATTTATATCTGTTTATCAAGGTAGATCTCTTTTCATAATTGGCCAGTTTCAGGCCCAGCCTAAGATGCTAGGAACATAACAGAGCAATAATCATTCAAAATGTTATACAATGTTACAGTAAAGATAGAGCGAGAGTCATTTTTAGACAATATGTACAATGTGGAAGAGAGTGAATAAGAAAGCAGACAAGAAAAGTAAAGAAGAAAAAGGGGGGACTGGGGGTTAACAGCTGGAAGGCAATATCTTCACAAGGTATCTGACAAATAGGATCTGCTATAAGGTCATACAAGTTACCTTAGGATCTGTGTGGGGCTAGATGATGTGGACTGCCCAGAAGGTAAGCATTTACATTACACATGTTTGACAAGATGTAGTTTAAAATGAGTTCTGAATTTGGTATAGGATGATACCTGTTTTAGCTGTGGGGTAATGCTTTACAGAGTTTAGGTGACAGAACTGAGAAACCTAGGGTGACTGCATTGTATCTTAGGTTTGGGAGGTTGCAAGATTGGACTTGGGTGTGTCTGTTAAACTCTGCACGTAATAACTTCTTAGAAGAGGTGATAATTGTTTAACTTGATTTTTTTCTGATCAGACCCCAGAAAAAGGCAAGTTGAATGAAAATTCCACCAGTGTGGAAGCTAATTAACTAAAAAAAAAGAAAGGAAACTCAAAAGAATATACAATCTTAGATCACACAAGTTAAATTCATCATTCCATTCTTCCCTCTCCTCAAAAAAATGCAGTGCTCATATCTTTTCCATCCTAGGCTCTAACATTTGTCAACTTATTTTACATAACATAAAAGCCTTTACTACTCTTTCAGACTTCAAGAATAGCTACAAAGACCATCTCTTTTTAGAAGGATGAATTCCACTGCTTCTCCAATATCACTTGAGGTATGCTCACTTCCCTGTTTTCTCTACCTTTTTTTCTTTCATAAACATTTTATGTCCAATTCATGTAATACACATAATAAAAACAAAGTCTACCAAACTGACACTTGATATACACTTCTAGAGTGTTTTTGTTCTTTAATAATTTAACAAGAACTTCTTCAATTATTTCTATGACATAAGGCTTCTCATTCATTCTCTGCTCTCGCTCTCTCTCCTTAAATACCCTCTTTTGAAATGCAGCTATCTTACACAGTGTATTTGTCAGCAAGTCAAAGGTTAACTCTAATATGATAAAACATTTTTACATTTCCTAAATATGTAACTATATAAATGATAATTGTCATCTTTCTGACAAAAAGAGAGAGAAAAAGAGAGAGACTGCCTGATGTTATTAGACAATGATCTTTTGGTTTAAATTATACATATCCACTGTAGCTTGCTTTTCAAAAATGCTGACAAGCTATTGAAGGGAGCCAACTGATCTGCCAAACACATTTACAGCGAATTATGCTTGGCCAGGTAATCACTGAATCTCACATTCCGTGATCATTGAAGCTGAACTTTTCTTGATATTGTGTGGCTATGGAGCTGGTATTTATATGACAGGGAATATAGGAGTCTCTCCTACATGAGTCCCACAAGGTGATTACCCCTTGCAAAACATATTTTCTTTTCACCGAAAGTTTTTTTTCAGTGATTAGCATTTGACTGAACGGTATTTGCTGTAAATTAATTCTACATTGTCACAATTATCATTGACTACAGTAGCTTCCTCTTCTTTAATGATGTAGGTTGCAAATATTTTAAACTGAAATATCAGGTATTATATTTAATATATGTGGGCCATCACTCTAGGCTTAAAATGAAAAAAGAAGAAAAAACAGATATTGACTGAAGCTGATTTTAGTATAACTAGAACCGAGTGTAAATGATCACTCTTACCTATAACATCAAAATAATCGATTTAAAAATGATTAATGTCCATAGCTGTGATGTGGAATAGTTATTTTGCAAGTTTTTAAACTTGGACAGACAATAAAATGTTAACAATTACCTGTACTGAGTTGCTCATACCTAATTTGTAAGGCCTACCACTGTGTTAAGGTACACTGATAAGAAAGGAAACATTTTCATAAGTTTCTGTACATAGAAATGGTACTAGGGTTGCCAACTTTTCAAATGGCCAAAGTGGGACATTTTTGGTACAAACATCAGATTTTACAGGCCGTCACATACCCACGGTCAGTACAAAGGATAGAACTTAACTTTTTTATCTAAATAAAAGCTTATTCTTGTAGCATTTTAGTTACTTATTCTGTTTCTTATAACATTTAGGTATTTTAGATACAGAATAACTGTTTTATGCAGCTATTACATAAAATATAGGAAATAATTTTGTCCTAAAATCTCAGGACATTTGCCATTTTTACAATTTTTTGTCAGGACACAACTGCCCAAAGAGGGACTTTCCCTCGCAAAGTGGGACAGGTGGTAACCCTAAATGGTATAAGAATATGATTTGGTTGAATAAAGGTGACTCAGTTGACCAATGAAAAGAGCCATGAAACTAGTAGTTATAAATACTTAAATTATAAGAAAAAATACCATACGCCAATCTATCTTGTTGCAATTACAATTAATACATTTCTTTCAAGAACATCTCTTCCTACCCAGGTGTGTGTGGTTACCTTCAAGCTTCTACTACTTCTGAATAAATACTTGATGTATGTATAGGTATTATGTTTGCCTAAATAATATGTTTCTAGACAATAAAATAAGGTTACTTACCATATATTTATCAAAATAAGATTGTTCCATGCTTAAGAAACTTAACATTGCTACATTATGCATGTATACGTGCATTACCAATGCAAAATTATCTAAGCTAAACATTATGCACATTCAGTAAGAATACACTATGTCATTAACATCAATGACAGTTCAATAAATAAATAAATGCAAATAAATGAATACACACAAATAAATAAATACACATATAAAACAGTAGGAACCCATTAAATCAGAATTCAAATTATTTTTAATAAGTAATTTACAATTTCCTTTTCTATACAATTCAGTTCCTCTACTTTTTCTTCAAACATCCTTCTTAAAGGAGTCCCTTGAGGTTCTTGCTCCCCTCATTTTCTCCAAATAAATCAAAAAAACTCCTTCTTGCTGTGCCTTACTTCCAACTTTTACTATAAGCTGATGACATGGTCTTATTCCACTCCAATAATCTTACTCTCTCTCTCTCTCTCTCTCTCTCTCTCTTTCTTTAATAGAATAAAAATACATTCAGATTACCACCTGAAAAATTATAAGGCTCTGCTTACTGTTTGCTGTGATGGATTTGAAGTCTTCTTAAGACATTCAGTCTTGCTGGCTGGATTCTGCTAAAATTCAAAGTCTGGTTATATTTGCATTCACAGTCTGTTGCAAACAGAAACTTGCAGAATATACAATGATGAGAGAATATACTTTGCAGCATCAACTTTAGAGCAGTAACAAATAACTTTTTATAATAAATCAAACGGACTAACGTTGCAGCTTAAAGTACTGTTCCAACTTTACTTCTCATATAGTACAGATGATGTGAGAGATATAACATTTACCTCAGGACAAATGAGTCCCTACCATACCTCTAACATAACTGGATTCATACAGCTCTTTATATACAATTTTAGTCATGCATAAACATATACATTTCCTCTTGATATTCTATTTTGGAGCATTGCTCATCCTGTAGAAACAATACTAATTGTTGCAGATGCTGACGCAAACTGCTGACTTGATAATATTATTTTTAAGCTTCCTTGTTTAACAATGTCTTGTAAGAGCCCAGCTTTTCTGACAGTGTGAACATCCTGTATTCTATTTGGATCTTTGTATAACAACATCTGTTCTTTTGCCAATGCTGATAACAGTGTCCTGTTATCCATGTAGAAAAACATATTTTTGAGGAAACACATTGCCACAGTGTCATAAACATGTCCTGTTATTTAAGGAAATATATTGTGTCCATTCTTTTTATATGCAGAAAAACATGTCAGTGTTCTTTAAAAGCAGATTTAGCATTTTTGCTCTTGCATACATCCCGTTTTTAAGTCTGTAAGGGAAAAATGTCCATTCAGCAGATTCCTTATTTTCCAAGCCATGGTCATTTAGTATGGTTGCTGATCACATATTACTAAACTCTGTTTCTGCATTTAAGCAAGCTTTTTCTTTCAGCATATTTACAACAGAATTAATTTCAGCCTTATATTCATAATATCTAACACCATCCACTTATTCAATAGATTACCAATAAAATGCTAATACTTAACTCCACAAAAACCGCAACAGTTTTCTTTAGTTCAACATTTTTTGAAATGTTTGACCACCTAAATAATAAAACAGAAAATGTCAACTCCTTCAAATGCCTTTGAATTTGGCTACACCCTCCTCTCTTAACTTCCCCTGCTATCTTGTTAAGATACACAAAAATTAACCTGTTTTATTATGCACCAAAAAGTCTTCCCATTTCTTTCCAAATCAACTAAGACTTCCGTTGGCAAAGATATTCTAATGGTTCCACTAGAATATGGTCTCCATCTAATAGTGGCAGCTTCCAAAAGAAATACCTCCAGTATTCAAGTCATCATTGATCCCGCCTCCTGCTTAATCACTCCCTCTCCTAGAAATGATTACTGCTGTAAAACTATAGAAAACAGTCAAGTAGCTAGTCGTACAATGACATACTGGCCTTCTACTCAGCTCACAGTTATTAAAACTTCTCAGGAATGTGATTTTCCATCCCTAGCCATTAAAATAATCACGCATTTGCCGTCATCATATAGATTTACAAGTCATGATCACTCAGCCCTCGTCTGCAAACACCCAAATGAAGACTTCATTGCATAGGCTACTCCTTTATTTTGGGTCCCAAACAATTGGGATGCTTCCCCTTCCATCTCAAAGACAACTCCTCATATTCCACATCCCATTTACAACAAAAAGCTCATCTTGAGCCACAAGTCAAATGCAAATGACTTCCATCTAGATATCTGACCTAATAATCACTACCCCCACCCTCTCTGCACAATGTTTCTTTCTATCTTGCTTTTTTGCATCATCCATATAACAGGAATGAATTTACTACAAATGTAAAGTCATTCGGCATTTAATTCATATCATGAATACATAAACATTGCATATACTTAATTGTTTACTTTGTTTACAATCATTCTTTTTGATCTGTTTGTCATTTTTCATACTATGTTGTTTCTATACCTCCAAGGTTAGACTGAAATCGGTCCATTAGAACCAGTGCTCTACTAGTAAACGAATTTAAATAAATACATTTCAATTTAAATAAATAAACAATTATAATAATAGCAGTTCAATAAAATACCACAAGATGGTAGTAAACAATGTGAAACTACATACCTGATTTTGGCTTGCATCCACACTAAATTAACGTTAGTATCATTGATGTAGAAATCCTGCTGAAGTCAACAGCCCTTTGTAACCTTTACAGTTCTCAAGATTTATACATTTGTTTACAGGTGGAGTGCAAAATTGTATTCTCAGGAATTCAGCTCAGGTCAAAGCTGTCAAGCCAGGAATTCTGCAGGTGTCAGGAGGTGCAAATTCCATTGAGGCTAGGTATTAATGTGCTAAAATGTCTGAAGAAGTCTGCCTTTGCAGAACAAAGCTCACATGGTAATGATTTTGTAAATGGTTTCCTTGACTCTTGATAAAATAATGAAAGAACTTTTCATTTATGAATTAAAGGACTTATGCTCAAAAAAGAGGGTAAAGGAGACCTGAGCCAGAGCTGTATCAGATAACTATCTAATCACCTCCATCCTCTGCACATGCATAAACTCTATAATTATTACTAATTTACCAATTCCTATTTTGTACTATCCCCATTTTTAAGGTCTTGCACACAAAGCATACCAAAATTATAATTGTTACAGCTAAGACATTTTTTTTAATCTCCTTGCCCAGCCTGAAAACAGTTTGCTTAGTCATGTCAATCTTGAGCTGTCAGCACATTTGGTTTATGAAAAATCAACATCCTGCTACTGTGTACCCAAATGATTTTTAATTTCATTTTACTATCTGTAATGATTATGCAGTATTTTTATCACATGCTGCCCCTTGTCTCATTGAAAATAAATATATGTCTCTTTTACCTCTGCTAACTTCAGAAATGTCTGTCTGCTTAACTTCATGTTAAAAAGGTGATGATTTAACCTCTATGAATCCTGTATATAACAGCCATTTTTTAATTTACTTTGCCTATACTTCTACCTTCCTTATAGCTTTATAGCTCTTTTTGCACTTCCACTAACTCATCTACAACTTACATTTCCCACTGTTTGCCCTAACATGTATTAAAATCATGTCTTTTCTCACTGCTGTTTTCTTAAAATCTGCAAAACCTTGTTAGTATTATTTTTATTTCCCCAAGTTCCATTTCCTCTAACTCAGTTTCCTTTGTCCTATTAACTTCATTAACTTTTCTCCCCTTGTCCTTAATTCTATTCTATACATATTTCCCTTCAAAAGAGTTTCAGAATTACTAATAACACATCACTAAACTCATGCAGAAAAATCTAAAATATAAAATTGTTTCTCAAAATTTAATCCTATTTTGCTTTCTGTAATTTCAGAAAAAGAACTGTGAAAATCCACACATGTACATATGTGTGAAATAATCTGGAGAAACTTGAAATATGCCAGTTATTACTGGTTTGACATAACTGCCAATTCTTTTTGAACACCCTCGGTGTGAATTAAGGTTTCCATACAGCTACCCATGATTTCACCAATATTGAAATTCTTTGTAAAACCCATGTTAGTTTTATTTTACAATATATGGAATAAACATGAAGCATTATTTATAATTTCCTGACACATCTAACTTAAAATAAATAACCTTTTAATGAAAGAAACTTCCCTCCTGCTACAATAAAATAGCTAAATTTGCCACCAGTCTCCCTCATATGACCCACCATTCTCATAGCTTAAAACAATTAAACTGGCTTGAACTACACAGCTACCTAACATATTTACAACTAACTACACCACACAAACTCATTCAACATCCAGATAAATAGCCTGCACTACAAAATGTATTACTGCCCTACTCTCCAGCAAGGGACCTCCATTCTAGTAGCAAATTCTTACTACTCACAAATAAGTCAAATAATGTTGCAAGAGACTCATTTTACTCCCAATATGTTGCTGAATTCTGGAAGAGTATCCCCACAGAAATAAAACTCTCTGACAAATGTAATATTTTTAAACCAGTGCTTAAACAATATCTTAACCAGTCCTGGTCTTGCACATACTAATCACCAGGTTAAGATTTTGTGCTTGCCGTACAATACTTTCCAAATATTCTCCTTAAATAGAATACTCTCAACCTTTCACTGAAATAAAAATATTTTTTATACATAATTGCTGCCTGTACAATCCACTAAGTTACATGTGAGCTTTCTCTTCTGTAACTTCTTAGAATGTATAAATGTAACTACTGTATGTGTATAAATGTAAATAGAAATGTAACTACTCTGTGTTCATCTGGAACTTAGTATAATGCAACGTCAGCAAACAGAGGCTTTCCCCCTGGGCCACTGATGAAAATGGATATTACCCAGTCAAACTTCCCCAGTAAACAAAGACAAATAAATAAACAATTTGCTTGAATGCACCATACACAAAATGTCTACTCCCTTATGTGTCAGTTAAGCAGTTACTGCTTAACCAGGAATCGAACTCCACATCTTCTCCATAACATAATTTGAATTTCTTACTTGGTCTTTACTGTAAAACACAAACATTTTGTAGTCTGTAACATTTCAGCTGTATAACGGCTTACCCTCATTTAACTATTTAGATCTTAACTCTTCTTAGTACATGGTTATGCCCTTGTATCACATAACCCTACCCATACTACTATTAACTCCCCAAATTCCTCTCTGATCACATGCTGGAACTCTGATCCCCTGTAGGCTTGGTCATCTGAAAGGGTACTTTTAACTGTAGAATCTTACTTGATATATTTTCTTTTCTTACCAAAGTATGACTGACATTGTCTTTTTACCCATGTTCTATATCTTTTACCTGGAGTGTTTTTATTAATTCTTGTTATATTACTATGCTCAGCATACATGATGTAACCTGTTTTGTGTATTATGCTGGATGTACTGTATTTGTATAACTTGATGTTGGAGCTTTTCTCCCCGGGCCTCCGCTGAAAATGGACCTGGTCCAGTCGGAATTTCCCGGTTAACAAATGTAAAATAAAATAATAATAAATAAACTCCAACTAGTGAAGAACAAAAGTAACTGAAACTTTTTTATTATAACCCACTGTTTTCATCTGTTTGAAATAAATTTTACGTTTTGATAAAACCTGGAACAGTGGCAACTTCTTCATTTTCTGTCTGTATAATATCTCATACTGACTTTTAATATGCCTTTTATTTCACTCAGAGGTCAATTAAACTTCTCCTGTACTCTGCATGTAATTACCTTTCACATGGTTCTGGAGATATGCTTGTTTTTGCCTTTTACCTATTTACCCTGTGAACAGATATTAGAAAATAACCATGTTTGATACCCCACATACCTGGTCAAATGTGTCCTTTGCTACTAGAAAAATCCACTTTGACACTTGTGTTTTAGTATTCTAACAGAGCTATTTATCACCATGTACCTATAAAAAGAATTTTTGGAAGTTGTGGAAGATCAGCTGTTATATTATTAATAAATATCAAGAAAAGAACTGGGGAAAGGAAGCAGCTTTGAGGTCCACCTTTAATGAGGTAGGCAGCAGAGGAACTAGGCATACCATTCTGTAATGAGAGTTTCTATTTGTAAAGTTATTGAACCAGAAGAGAGCTTTGTTGCTAATATCTATTTGAGTTAATGAGTTAAGGAGGAAAGGTTAATCAACAAGGTCAAAAGCCTTGGCTAGATATATAAAACCCAAGCCAGTGAGGTTGTCTTTGTCCATATTAAGTAGAATATCATCTTTGAGGATATAGAGAACAGTCATGGTGTTTCTACCGGGTCTATATTAAATCATCGAATGCTTAGAAAAGCGAACGATGATTTATCGACCCCATGTAAGTGAAAGCTTACAAACTCGAACACTTAGAACAGCGATTTTTTTCCAAGGGAAAAAAATCACTGTTCCAAAAAAAAAAAAAAAAAAACATTTCAAACATAACTTAAAGTGGGGGAATGTGCCCCCCTACTTAAATATAGCAACTACAAGATCGCACTACAGTGACAAAAATGGCAAAGTAATGGACATGGCCAAGCGATTTCTTTCCCAGGGAAAGAATTTGCTTATATGTCGCTTCGTCATTTTGCCTTTTCGTCTTTTCAAGTTTAACCAAGACGCATTCAAAACAATGAGTCTTCAGTCATCTAATAGGAACCCTTTCTGCCTGCCCCCATGCCAAGCTAATGAGGTGAAAGCACTTTATAGTTTTGTTGCTATTCCCAAAGTTGTTCTCAGTCAAGTTTTTCAAATATTTTCCCTAGCATGAGAAGACTGGAGATGGCTCTGAAGTCATGAGTACTGTATGACAAATTTTGGTATGCTTTATTGTTACTTATTCCCAGGGGTCAGGCATGATATTATGAGTTAAGCAGGTATTATAAAGGAGTTTTAGGGGATGTAAAGGATGTTCTTTGCAGGGGATAAGGTTCAAGACATCTGAGCTATACACTAACTTTGTGCTTTGCATTATAGATAGTCACAAAATATGTAACCACATTGGTTACACAGAGCAGAATTGATGTGTTGGTTTTAAAGTTTCTACTCCATGTATGCACGGAGCATATTCAGAAATGTTAAGATGGGGTACTGTGAATGTTACCACATTCACTATAACGACTTATTGTTATTATGTGTTTATTTATTTATTTATTTATTTTTGTTGACAGCGATAGTCTGATTGAGCAAGAAAAGTCCCTTTTCAATGCAGGCCTGAGGGGAGAAAAGCTCCAAATAATGAGAATAAAAATGCATACTGTGCTGTTCTAATACACAGAGTTCCAAGGAAAACATTACAATAAAAACAGAGACAACATACAATAATGGTCTAATATGGTTCTACTTCACAAAGCCCAAATGCTCAAATTTTGCAAGATCAAGCCAAAATGTTCACATTTCGTAAGCTCAAACAAACAAAAACCACACCAGGCACCTGCTTTTGAAGGGGGGCAAGCCCCTGAGCACCCCCCCCACCCCACATCCTCCGCTACTTATATATTCCAACTCCAAGATAACACAGCAAGGGGGAAAATAACTAATACCTCAATCTCCACTGTGCTGTCAGCAAAAAAAAAATCACTGTTCCATTTCTTTTTGCTAGTTCGATCTTCTGGGATTTAAGCATTTAGACTCAATCTTGTAAGATTCAAGCATTTGGGCTTTCAAGATTGTGAAGTAGAACCATCTAATACGTAGTGTTCTAATGAGCCACTATATTAAGAATACAAAAACACAGAGTAGTGGTCTAATGTATAGAACCCTAAGGAAACGTGATATTAATATAAAGATCTTTGACTGTGGTATTCATTTTATCCAACATTAAAACAGTGCAAATTTATGTTATAGAATGGAAGAAAATGTGGTGGAGTAGGGGAATAGGAAGAAATAGTGGGGAAGTGGGAAGAGATCAGAAGGAAAAAGGAATTAAGGTAAAATGGAGAAAAAAATGATATTTTGCAGAAAATTGGAGGTGTTATACCACAGATGTGCACGCAACCTGTGGTTTGTGCATAAGTTGTCTAAAAGCCAGATGTCTTATACACAAGGTAGTGGCTTGAAGGTTTCAAATTATCATCATGAGGTACATAAGCAGAGCTAGAAGTCAATCAGTTATTTCTCTATTTGGTTTAGTGGAAGTGAGAACTTGTTCCAAAGTCTGGTGACATTGAATACAGTGCATCTCCAGCAGCATTGTTAGATTTTGTGATAGCTGACTCTCTGCATGATTAATACTATCAAATGATGTTTTTGAAGCAGAGGTAATTATCGGAATTATAGATAAAATTATAAACTGTGACTAGCTAGTAATTCTCTAGATCAGTCAGGAAAATATAGTGAGAATAGTTAAGTATTGTTTTTCTGTAACTGTGTGAATCTTTCCAGCTGTGTTATTTTTAATATTTCCTGTGATTGAAACTCTGGTGTTTACTGTAAATAGATATTTCATATTTTCATGTTTTTTTAGCATTTATTTTTAAATATACTTAAACATTTCATCGTGGCTGGTCCTTTAAAAAATAGTTTAACCTTTGGGAGTACTTACATCTATTAGTGACACTGTGGCCACTCCTGAAGCCTGGCTGTTTGGTCAACATTACCATTTGTATTAATATTAATTTCATTCAGTATAATTGGGTATCCTTGCAAGAGCCATAAGTAGCTTGCTTTATGGGTCTATATTAAATCAGCGAATGCTTAAAAAAGTGAACGCTGCTTTATCGACCCCACGTAAGTGAAAGCTTACAATCCCGAACATTCGGAACAGTGATTTTTTTTCCCAGGGAAAAAAATCACTGTTCCACAAAAATAAATAAATAAATAAAAACAAAAACTTGAAAACATTACATAAATTGAGGGATTCACCCCCTGATGTGGGGGCTGTGCCCCCCACACACCCCCACTTAAATATACCAACTCCAAGATCATACTACAGTGAGGAAAACAGCAAAGTAATAGAGGCAGCCAAGCAATTTCTTTCCCAGGGAAAGAAATTGTTTATATGCCGTTTCACTATTTTGCTGTTTCGTGCTTTCAAGTTCGATCAAGACACATTTGAAGGACTGCATCTTCGATTATATAATAGGAACCCTTGCTTTATAGTGTCTGGTGACATGGATAACTACCTTAGAGTATGGGCAGAATGGGGCACAGTGTGTAAATCTGTGCCAGCCTTTCCCAGGTGTGTGTGTGTGTGTGTGTGTGTGTGTGTGTGTGTGTGTGTGTGTGTGTGTGTGTGTGTGTGTGTGTGTGTGTGTGTGTGAGTGTGTGTGTGTGTGTGTGTGTGTATGTGAAAATCAAATCACACAGTGTGCATGTGTATGTGTCAGCTACTTGGACCAGGGACACAAAGCACTGCTTTCACAGAGAGAGTGATGGAGGATTTGGCTTGGACACTCATCTGAGGACTTAACTCTGCAGCTGTGCCAGTGGGGAGGCTTATTGGGCACCTGGGGAGAGACCGCGAGAGAAACCCAGACCCGGAACTGACTGTGTCCCCTGTGTGTTCTTAAGGGAAGTTGTGCTTGACGCAGAAAGGTCTGTATCTGGAAATACTAAGTGTATCCATTTGTATTCCAAGTGAACATCCCTCTCCAATGTTAGTGGTGAGGATTCAGTCTCCTTGATTACTGGCACAGAGTGGGGACGTCACTGTCACACCTAGTGGTTTTGTGTGGTTGTACTTTTTCTACAGTAGAGCTATTGGCTGATGTAATACTAAAAGCGTGAGTGCAGAAAATTGTTAGGGTTTAAATAACATTAATTTGCTTTTCTTAGTGTTTAACAGCAAGCTTGCATTAGCTAGCCAGAATTTGACAGAGGAAAAGGATGCTTATGTTTTCATTTAGCATTTTATAAGACCTGTTGCAGTCCTTAGGAGGGTGAAGTCATCGGTGTACTACACAATGGTAGCTTGTTTGCTAACTAAATACAACTTGTTTACAAATATATTAAATAGAAATGGAGCAAGAATTGAGACTTGAGGAACACCTACAGGAAATGGAAGAAAAGTTAAAAAGGTGCATTGGCATTTTAGAGCCTGTTGTCTGTTCTAAGGTAGCTGTTGAGTCAGGATAGTGTAGGCTGGCAGAGGCCTAGACAAAAGAGTTAATTTAGTAGTTTAGGATGAGATACAGTGTTAAGTGCTTTGGATAAGTCAAGGAAGATGGATGAGACTAAGTGACCTGCATTTCTGCAATGAAATCTAAAAGGGCAGTTGCAGTGCTATAGCTTGTACAAAAGCCATAATTGATCTATGGAAGGATGTTGTTGGCAGCTGTTTGTGAATACATTTGTCTAGGATTTTTAATAAAACTGTTTTAAGTGGCTGTTCAACTGGGTGACAATCATTTTGGTATTATTTTTAGTTGTCGGTGTTGGTATGGTTGTTTAACTGGTGTACAGAGGAGTTTTCAGTGAGGCCCAAAAGAGCTTTGAGTTACGTTGGTGTTTTTTTTTTTCCTGTAGGTTACTATAAAAGTTTTTTTTATTATTATTATTATTATTATTATTATCATTGCTGGTTTTAATACAGGATTTGGTACGGTTTCTGAGATATCCGAGGTTTTTGCCAGATACTCTGGGATTTGTTTTTGGGGCCATTGATTCTAAGATTTGTACTTGATTTGCATACGTTGTTTAGTTTCTTTTACTAATTAAGGTGCTGGGTTAGATTTTATCATTTTATTTGTGATTGGAGCTAGTTCATTTAGTATATTTAGAAATATTTTGTTAAATTCTGAGAAGGCTTCCCAGAGGCATGTTTTTAGAATATTCCAGTTAAATAGCTGAAGGTTAGAAATAAAAGTTTGTACTAGGAATTTGTTGAGGTTGCATTTCTGTTTATAATATGATTCTGTGTGGGTATTGTTTTCCTGCCTTACAGCAAAGGTAGGGAAGATGGTCACTGATAGTGTCTGGTGGGCAGCCACTGATGGTTAGTTTGTTTGGAGATGAGATGAGAATGTAGATCCTCTACTGATATTTTTGTTAAGCCTACTCAAGTCACTGATGAGTTAAATGAAATTGTAGAGGTTTTGTGTAGGTGGGGATATCTGAACAAATTAGTTGCCAGTCAATGTGGTCTCCCAGTATGATTGTTTTATGGCTGATGTTTGTGGATATCCAGCATAGGATTTCTTCAACATGTTCATATTATTACCAGGGGTATTTCTAGGGCTTTTACAGAAATGTTGTTTTTACTGTTAAGGTTTAGCTGACAGAGGAGTATACCTGCATTGTTAAATTGGAGAATTGGGTTAGGATGGGAAGTCATTTCAATAATATTTCTATAAAAAAAATGTCTCTTCCTCCAGCCTTTTTGCTTTTTCTGTCCATTTTTAGGGTAGAGAATTTCATCTTTTATATTTGATTTTAGCCAAGTTTGTGTAGTGACTAATATATCTGGGGAATGTAGGGTAATGTCTGCATGTATATATATATATATATATATATATATATATATATATATATATATATATATATATATATATATGGTGTTTCGTTGCATATGCTTGTAAAGGTCATATTAAGGAATACTAAGCCTGCTTGTGCCTTTTAGATAGAGAATATAAATGCATGTAGTTTTTATAGGATAGGTGAGTCGTGTGCGTGTGTGTGTGTGTGTGTGTGTGTGTGTGTGTGTGTGTGTGTGTGTGTGTGTGTGTGACAGAAGCCACTCTCTTTTGTCTTTTTTATAATGCTAGAAGAAATAAGCTCTCCATAAGACAGAATGACATAACAGCAGCCTGAGTAAGGTGTTCATACAAGATGTAAGAGATGTAATATTTTTACAAATTCAGAGACATGGGTAATATAGCACAGACACTGTGAGCTATTGAGCCAGAATGACCCTGGATAAAATAGACCCCAAAGATGGGACAAAACAGGGAGGGACAGGAGGGTCCAGTATTTTAAACAAGATGGTCAGAAATGTTACTGTTTTGGATTCCATGCCCTATAGAGAATTACAGATGTTACAAAAAAGTGAGGCAGTGAGAAGCCTGATTACAATCGTCTGTAAGGGAGTTGTGTGTGGATTACACTAGTAACAGTTAAAACTGTACTGCTGTTTCTACCTGCATTGACATTTTATAGTTGGTGAAATCTGTAGCTAGGATTACTGGTCAATTTCTGCACTTACACTGTAGCTTCTTAGGTAATGTACAGTGTCGTGTGAGTAATAGCAGGTAAAGTGTTTTGTTTTTGGAAGCATAGATTTTTGACAGTTTATATATGGAAACAGTTTGTTGCTAGGATGACTGTCCGACTTTTGTGCTCGGGCTGTAGTTTCTCAAGTAACTCACAGAGTGTTGTGTGAATAATGTCAGGTAAAGTGTTTTGTTTTGTTTTATGAGGGGCAGATTTTTGAGGAGCACACAGATTATAAAGTGGTCACAGACCTGCTAGGGGAAGGCAATTGATTTGAATATATTAACTGTTCATGTAGATTATTATCAGGCTCCTGGATAGTTCATTGTTGGGCTATAGACAACCCTTGTCAGTGACCATTATGTTTCACAGTCTAGTAGCATTTCTTACTATGTTAATGGGTGCCCAATCAATACTGGTAGCTGCAGTGTGGCATAGTTACATTAGTCATACTCTGGCTTTATTACAGACTCTGTAGTCTGCATTATTAGATATCAGTTCGATTTGTGTCAGCTGTCATTTTAGACTTTACAGGTATATACCGGCATACCTCTATAGTGATAAGGTGGTTTGGTTCTGTGCTTGGTGCATCCAAAATGATTCTCACCATATTCATAGTTTGAGTATTTGCCATCTTATTATCAAACGTTTTAAATATAGCACTGGTCCCTACCTGACTGTCTCATTGCTTGCTGTGTACCTTGGGCATAATGGTGCATACCTTGTGAATTGTGCTATTTTTATGCAGGACTTTGTAACCCGGCTTTATATAGAATGGTGCCAAATGAGATGCCAGCCTTACTTTCGTATGTCCACACATCATTGCACCTTAATACACACTGCATGGGTCATGCATATGTTGAATATTCTTATGACTGATGCCTTTAAGCTGCATTAAGCATTTTTAAATATTATTATTATAAGGACTACCATAGGTAGCAATGTGTCTTTAGATCTTGTTGGTTGTTGTGACTTGGATCAATATTTGAATACTTAGGCTTTTAGGAATTATGGCTGTATATGAGTGATGGTTTTGCTCCCTTCTCTCTGGCCATCTCCTCTTTTATCTGTCGTCTGTGTGTTTCACATGACTGTCCATCCTTAACCAGGAAGTTTTTTTTTTTTTCAGTTATTTACTCATTCATTAATGGTTATATTTGCACTTTTGGCTTCTGTAGTTTAGTACATTTATCCTTTTGTTGGAACTGTATACAAATTTTACTGCAGCACTGCGTTTTTTTCGAAAATTGTGATAATTTGCAGGTAACCAGCAATGTTATTTTGGATTCTATGCTCCACCTGTTTCTTTCCGACCCTATCCACTTCATGCTGATTAAATCACATCAGCTCATTGGCACCATTTGCTGAATTGTGTAGTGCTCTGTCCTTGGCATTGACAGTATAGTGGCTTCAGAATCCTGGCATCAGAACTATATCCAAAATTGCAGTGGTCATAAAGCAAGCACAAATAAACATGGTTGCTTTCATAAATGTAAGTAGCTTTATTGGACTTAATTCTTATCTGAAAACTAATTATACAGAGTTCCCCTTTTAAAACAAATGAATGAATGAAACTCGCCTAACAAAAATATCAATAAATAAAATTAAACTAATTATGCAGAAAAAATGTAAGCTTGGATCCATTTACTACAACGATGTTTTTGTTAAGTTACTACTGTTATGGTAGCAAAGAGGTTTACTTGATAATGTCATAGTCTTAGTCATAACAATTCATCTAGATTCATGTGAGCAAACAGTCAGCTCTTCCATTCAAGTAAATAAATTTGGTTTGCTTCGACCTTCATAGCTGCCTAATGGAGGAAATGATTGTTAATAGTATAGCTACAGTATGTTGTGACGGACAGCTACCTCAACATGGGACTGTTTAGCTTTTGTGGTCCAGTGCTTTCTTCAAATGGTAAAGCAAACAGTACTCCAATTAACCCCAGTAAATGGCACCAGTGCTACGACCTGAAAAAGCTTTTGTATTCATGAGACCTCAATCAGCAGTTCTTTCTTGGACCTTGGAATTGTAGATAGAGTGCATTAAGTATTGAAGATTTTAACTGCTACAAAATTGCGGAAAAGTCAGTGATGACTTTATTGCAGATATGTTTGGTCAATTGCACTTAGTAACTACATGGTTTACAACAAATATCATCAAGCACCAAAACAGGAAGTATTCAAAGGTAACAGAAACAGCCTTGCTGAGCTAATGAATACTGAGTTATAATTGCTGCTGTTCAAACTAATTTTGCATAAAGGTCTGCTGTGTAGACTCATTCTGAGAATAAAATCTAAGATTCTCAGAAAAAGACAAGGGATTATGACTTAATGCCTCTTTTGTAACACTGCCTACTTATTACATTGCATTGAATAAATGTGTCACTTATTTTTATGTTATACATTTGTTAATCAAGTAAGCCCACTGGACACAAGTCCCTTTTTAGGACTGACACAAGACCACTATCTGGTCCAGTGACTTGCTCAGAGTCAGACTTATACAACAGCAAATGGAGATGGAAGGCGTAAAACCCTGTACTCCTGACTATAGGAAGAAGCACGTTAACAGCTCAGAGCCTTAATTGTCTATACTAACTGCCATATGGGGAGCTATACATCAAATCAATTATTTATGAGGTTCATACAAGTTCTGAAGTTCAATGGAGTGGAAGCACAAGGAAGGATTTGGTGTCTTGTCAATGTTATAGAGTAACAGAAGGGCACTGGTAGAATACATATCAATATTCAAGAGATACTGAGAAACATGTTTTGTTAGCTATATGATCACTGTAATAATTCTTAGTTTTTGCTCTGTAGCATTTCATTTATTTGGAAAATAGGTGACTTGCCTGGTTAAAAGGACCATTTTCAGCCACAGTCTGGGCCAAACAGGCACAGTATGAAATATCAATTTGTTTTTGAACTTCAGTGAAACTCTCTAATGACACTTTATAAGTTCCACTGCACTGCAGACGGTATATAATACTGCAAATAGTCTAACCACTATCATTTGCTGACTTGGACCAACACTGCACTTCAGAAAGTAAAATCCTATTTTGGTACTATTTCTGCTTGCTGAACCACCGGACATCAAGTGATAACTGAATGGGGACTATTATTATTTGAAAAAAGTTTTCAATGAGAGATTATACTTTTAAAAAGAGGTTTACAAAATGTATAAATATATAGCATTCTCCAAGTTGAAGGAGATAAAATGGGCACAGCCCCCTGCATGTAGACTGTGAGTGGTGGTGCATGGAGAGTATGTGGTGGTGAATGAAGAGTGTGAGTGGTGGTACATGGAGAGTGTGAGTAGTTGTGCATGGAGAGTATGAATGGTGGTGCATGGAGAGTGTGAGTGGTGGTGCATGGAGAGTGTGAGTGGTTGTGCATGGAGAGTGAGTGGTGGTGAATGAAGAGTGTGAGTGGTGGTGCATGGAGAGTGTGAGTAGTTGTGCATAGAGAGTATGAATGGTGGTGCATGGAGAGTGTGAGTGGTGGTGCTTGGAGAGTGTGAGTGGTGGTGCATGGAGAGTGTGAGTGGTGGTGCATGGAGAGTGTGAGTAGTTGTGCATGGAGAGTATGAATGGTGGTGCATGGAGAGTATGAGTGGTGGTGCATGGAGAATGTGAGTGGTGGTACATGGAGAGTATGAGTGGTGGTGCATGGAGAGTGTGAGTGGTGGTGTATGGAGAGTGTGAGTGGTGGTGCATGGAGAGTGAGTGGTGGTACATGGAGAGTATGAGTGGTAGTGCATGGAGAATGTGAGTGGTGGTGCCTCCAATGGAAAATGATACTTTGTGGGTTTCATTTTTTTCAGTAGATTAGGGTCCACAGATGTACTTTGAGGTAGTCATATTTCAGTCTGCGATTACATACACACACACATATCCATGCACACACGTACATAAACATGTGTGTGCATATATGTGTGTTTGTGTGTGCGTGTGTGTGTGTGTGTGTGTGTGTGTGTGTGTGTGTGTGTGTGTGTGTGTGTGTGTGTGTGTGTGTGTGTGGCTATACTGTGTGTGCATTTGTACCCCTAAGAAGCATTTGTGGACATGTACATTTGCTGAAATGAGGCATACATTTTGTGATGTCTGCTTGAGATTTTCTTAGTAGGAAATATTTGGTTGTCTTTCCTCAGAATATAAGCTGTTTGGATAAAAACTAAATAACTATAAAGTAAAAGAAGAACTCACATGTATAACAAAACTCATGTAAGAGTAAACAAGTAGTTTGCTGCATGCATTTGTTTGTATCGACTGCTTGTTTCACATAAATTAATATTTATATACAGAGTGGGACTAAACACCATGAACTCCAAGTCATCATTTACCTTAGCCAACACGTTGGGTGCTCAAAGAGTTCCAAACCTCTTTTGCTAGATGTGGCATGACATGACGACATGAAAGACTAACTTCATTAAAAGGCTAAAGCTTTGGAGTAGGTGACTGTGATCATTTTTTTTTGTTTTGAGAGGGTTTGAGAGACAAAAAACAGTTAGAAATCCTCATGTTTCTTTGTTACCTGGGAGAGTAATCTGGTTCTGTAGACTTTTTTCTGACATGCCCTGGACCACAAAACAAAATGTGAATGTTCAACATAAATTAATAAATAACACAGTTGATAACACAAAGATATAAAAAACAAGGCAAGATGGCAACAAGTATATACAACTGGCAAAGAGATGTATACAACACAGCACTAAAAAGTACATGACTAGTTGGAATATGTGCAGAAGGAAATAGAATGTGACATACAGGCAACAAAAACGAGAGCAGATTTAACTTATATTTATTCAAATCAACATCTTAGCTGATTACATGCACAGGGTACCCAGTTTATTGCAGAGCTAACAACTTGTTGCGTCAGTACAGCACACATAATTGAGGCACAGCATAGTTAGGTAGTAAGAAGAGTTGGGGGCCTGCTTATCTAGAGCTAGCTTCCAAAACATCTAGAGGACCCTTTCCAGTGTGTGTGTGTGGGGGGGGGGGGGGACTGCAGCATAACATTGCATATGAAGATGTTGTTTCTCTCTGTGGGTACACAGGTCCCCTCTACTCTCACTAAAGTGGAACCAAGGCAGTTCTAAAAACTGTAAAAAGGGTAAAAAAATTCAGATATTCAGCACAGAAACAATTAATAAAGCAAGAATCAAGTGCCAAAACAATAGATATAGTAATATAAGTCTTAGCTTTCGTAAAGCTTAGCAGAAACCAGCAACAGTCTTCTTCTCAAGCAGCATAATCCCCAAACATCGCCAAATGCCTAGGCACAGAAATTCAAATTTTAAACAAGCTAGACCTCGAGCCAATCAAATTAAGGCAGAATAAGACTTACATCAGCAATTCCCAGTGCAGAAGAATGTAGGCTATCCTCGCCTTCCACAAGAGTGTAGACCATAAACCTTCCAAATATAAAATAACTGGTTTTGAGCCCAAGTGCTTAAACCAGAACAAAGACATTTAGAATAACAAGTGCAATACATCTTCACTAGCAATTCTCAGCTCAAAAGGTGGAGCCTACCATCTCTTCCCACAAGAATGTAGACCAGAAACCTTAATGTAAAATAATTGGTTTGTAGCTCAAGTGCTTAAACCAGAACAAATAAACTTTCAGAATAACAGACACAATAAGCTGTCAACTAACAATTCCCAGCTCAGAAGGGTGTAAGTTACCTCTCCTGCCACAAGAGTCTAAACTACAAACCTTCCTAATGTAAGATAACTAGTTTGCAACCCAAGTGCTTAAATCAGATGCTTAGAATGACAGTTACAATGTAATCAGGCTAACAACAGTAATAAATGCAGCATATTTAATGTAATTAAGAATGTGCAAAAAGCTGAATAAAGTAGGAATAAGCACAAATATAGTAAAATCATCTGAATAAAGTATATTTTTATTAAGTGGGAAGGTAGGAAACAGAAGATAATTTAGGTTTTAGAGAATAAGAGGGGGTGCTCCCAGTTGATGTCTCAATGCTCAGTAGAATCAACTGATGAGATGAGACTGGTAGGAGTTTCCAAAGTTTAAAAGCACAACAGGAGTAGGGCTGGTTGCTGAGAAAAATCAAATGCAGAGAGAGGTCAGAAACAGCCAGGCAGAGAACAGCAAGTCACATAGCACTACAGCTAAATAAAGATGCCACTAAATACTTGTTAAATGAAGAATGCTATTTCTCATCGCCTCCCACTAATTAGCTTGATTTTATCCACTGGCCACAAAAGAATAATAACTGATCCTAGCCAAGACCTCTTAAAACACCAAAAAGAACAAAAAAATAAAACAAAACAAAATGCAATATGAGCAAAGATTAAAAAAAATGAAAGTTACCAAATCTTTAATGAATAACTCCAATCCAAAGTCAAATGCAGACAGAGATTATCAATAGTCAAATTAAAATAAATGTCACCACTGATGATTTTGTAGAGATGAGATATGATACCTATAATGATGCGACTGAACCTCCTGAACTGCCAACATTTGAACACCTAGCTCCTAACCTACGAGCACTGCCTGAATTATCAGCAATGCCAGATAACGGTACCCATTATAACAGTGACTTAAATTAATCACTGACTATTCCATCTATCCAGAAGTCCCTAATACAAAGTAAAACAAAAGGCCACGAGGATGACTTCGATTGTAGTATGATATAATATTGTCAGAGCAACAAAGAACAGGACTATGAGAAAACACGTTCCCAAAAGGAAAAAAAAGGAGGAGAGCCACAGGTGCAAACTCTGAAGCCCCCCACTTAAGTGAAATTATGAGGCCTGTCAGAATTCCTGGTCGACAAAGTTCAACAAACAGATAATATTTGCTCCAATACCCTATGAGTTCCATTTCTAAGTGTCTCTAATCCACAAGTTATGCTTGATAAGATTACACAGTAAGTTCTGTTTCCTGGCAACTCTCTACTGCTGGTAATACAAAATATGTTACCTAGCATAAGGTAAAATCCTTCAAAGCCCTTGGGCCTGTGGAAAATACGGCCCAGACTGCAGAATCCTTTATAAACGCATTCTATGAACACCTTCAGGAATGCATGGATCATGCGATCCCAAATAAAACCAAGACCCAATCCTCCAAAGGCAGACGTCCTGTCTGGTGGACCCCAGCCATAAACAAACTATACAATAGAAGGAGGAAGCTACTAAATGGTAGAGCAAAATCCCAAAAAGGGAAGGCATCACTGATCAGTATTAGCAAAAAACTACGGGCACTCATAAAATTGTCTAAGGCCAGCTTCGAGAGAAAAATTGCACAGGACACTAAGGATAATCACAAGGCTTTCTTTAGTTATGTTAGGAACCTGGGTGGTAATTCCCAGATATGCTCAGAATTAGTCCAAAATGACAAAAAATACACTGAACCCACAGACATTGCCAACATCCTAGCTGACAGGTTCAGCGCAAACTCCCCCCCCACCAAAAGGGCAAATATCTATCCCAGCAGAGTGCTGCCCCCCTGACATCTCAGATGCTCAGGTAAGAGCCGCCCTCTCCAAAGCAAAAACACAGCATCAATGGGACCAGACGGTGTCCTGGGCTGCGCCCTACATGAACTCCAAGAAGAGCTAAACCCAAACATAAAACTACTGTTCAATCTCAGCCTTACTACAGGATATGTGCCCAAAGAGTGGCGTGCAGCAACAGTGGTCCCTCTCCATAAAGGTGGTGCCTCAACGGATCCTGGAAACTATCGCCCCATAAGCCTGACTAGCTTGGTCTGCAAAGCTATGGAAAGGATCATCATGGACCTCATAAATAAAGATATTGGGGACCTACAGACACTGGATCCTACCCAGTTCGGCTTTGTTAAGGGCAGATCCTGCCTCTTAAACCTGGTTGATTTCTTTGAAACAGTCACCAAGGCCATTGACGAGGGGAAGGTGGTCCACACAGCCTACCTGGACCTCGCTAAAGCCTTCGATACAATACCCCACTCAGGCATTATAGATAAGCTCACCAGCTTAAATATAAACCCCTATGTCACTAGATGGATTGCAAACTGGCTCAAGGACAGAACCCACATGGTTAGAATTGCTGGAGCCATGTCAGACTCCAAACCAGTTACAAGTGGTGTCCCACAAGGATCATTCCTGGGACCTCTCTTGTTCGGTATATATTTCTCGGAGGTACAGGCCGACACGGAAGGACTGTGGCTGACCAAGTTCGCAGATGACTGCAAACTGGGTGCCATAATCGACTCTCCAGCCGACACAAGCTTCCTCCAAAAGGGCCTCATAGAAACAGACAACTGGTGCCAGAGCCATGGCCTCAAGCTAAATGCCAAAAAGTGTATAGTCATCCCTTTGGCAAAACAAAGTGCCCACAAATTACCACATAGGTGGAAATCCATTAAGTACAGAAGAAGTAATTAGGGACCTGGGGACCCAAGTTGATAGCAATCTCTCATTTGACAACCACGTGGCCAAAGTGGTTAGAAAAACATTTTATATAGCCCACCTAATCATGAAGGGAGTCACATCTAGATCAGGGAGGTCATCATGCCTCTTTACTCATCCCTCATCAGGCCCATAATTGAGTACAATGCCCCTTTGGGATGTACCTTACCAGACACCTGCAGCAACTGGAAAGACCCCAAAAGTACCTCACCAAGAGGATCAAAGGGCTCAAACAGATGCCATATGCTGCCCGGTTAAAGAAACTCCAGCTCTACTCAGTGGCATACCGCCTGTTCAGAGGAGATCTGTGCCTGACGCATAAAGCCATGTCCAACCCGGAATTAATGGACATGCTGCACCTCAGAAAATCCAAATCCCATCGAGCTACGCTTGAGAGACTTGAACCTCAGCACTGAAATAAATAGGACATGCTGGAGGGACAGATTCATAACCCAGAGGCTCCCTTCACTCTGGAATAAAATCCCAGTCCAGGTTAGGCAGAGTCCCTCATTGACTCTCTTCAAGAGGAATCTTGATGAGTGGATGGGAGATCGTAGGTTTACCCCGGGTATCACTTCTGTGTCACTGTTAGACAGAGGCACAGTATACTAACCTCGAAAAAGGGCATAGCAAAATAAATTTAAAATGGGTGGCGAAAGCCAAACACATTCTGGCTAGGCTTATAAATGCCCTAGGGCAGATAGCCTAGTATGAACCTATGAACCTATGAACCTATGAACAGGTTGCTTAAGGGGAGTTAAAAGGGTTGATATTAAAATGTTATGTTTCAAGTTAACTCTACGTGCGTGTGTGTGTGTGTGTGTGTGTGTGTGTGTGTGTGTGTGTGTGTGTGTGTGTGTGTGCGTGCGTGTGTGTGTGTGTGTGTGTGTGTGTGTGTGTGTGCGTGTGTGCGTGCGTGCATGTGCGTGCGTGTGTGCGTGTGTGTGTGTGTGTGCGTGCGCGTGTGTGCGTGTGTGTGTGTGTGTGTGTGTGCGTGCATGTGCGTGCATGCGCGTGTGTGTGTGTGTGTGTGTGTGTGTGTGTGTGTGTGTGTGTGTGTGTGTATCTCTGTCTGTGTGTGATAATTTCATTGCTATTGTTGGTGGAATGAGTGACTTAACAATTAAAATGTTAGAAGTAGTTACACAGACAGCCTCAGACAAAGTTGCTCTAATTCAGAAAAATGGCTTTCATGTCATATTTATAGGTGTCATTCTTTCTCCATCTGTACCATCTTATAAAAAGGAACATGATAGTGCTTTCACCAATGAGCTCCGTCATTTATTACTGCAATGAAAGAACACATTGCATTCATACCTCTCAACTTTTCAGATTTTTCACAGAATGTCCAGATTTTTGTTTCATAGTGCTGGTATGTTTCTCAAAATAATTGTGGTAATATGTCAAATCAGTGAGGACTGAAGTCACTAAATAATGACAGAAATTTGAGTTTCAGACTTCATATCCTTCAGAAAATACATCTTAATACAAAGCCTGTTATTCTAGCAACTTTCTAAGTTTACAAGAACCCTGTATTCCCTGCCAGAAGTTTTAGGGAATTTTCTAAGTTTATCAGATCAATAATTAAAAATGTTCCCTATTTTTAGGCCTTTGTCCCCCATTATTTTTGGGTTTATCCAGATTGTTTGTATTCAGAGGTTGAGAGGTATGATTGCATTATGGGAACATTTGGTTTCTAACATCCACCATTTGGTTATGGTTAGATTTCACCTATGACACCTTGGTAACAAACTTTTGTGTACCCCTATTCTGACTGCAGTGTAAGTACTAAATTACACAAATGTAAGTTTTTTTTAAGTAATGCTAGAAGTCTAAATAACAAAACAACAGACCTCTGTCAGATGATGTCCATAGAAAAGCCAGACATTAAACTTTTAACCAAGAAAGAGTACAGTCTTACAAACACCCACAGTTACAGTTACAGATTTCTAGGCTTTTTTATAAGTACAGGACATACACAATTGGTCATGGGAGGCAATTTATGTCCTGCATTACATAAACTGTTCTCTCTTACATTTAACAGTTCTACTATAGAAATTATGAATCTCTATCTAACTAATAAACCAATCTCTGTGTTGTGATTTTAGACAATTCCATCAGTGAGTACTAAACCTCAAAATTTAAAATCTGAACTAATTGCATGTATTCTTAGTTCATACCATATTACAACTGGGAACATAAACTCAATAAATATTCCACTGGGCTCATTTTTCTCTCAAAAGGGCCAAGGCCAAATTATACTTGACAAAATGAGTGACCAAAGTTATATCCTAAATGTATGCTTTTCTGAATAGGAAAGCATCTATAGACACAGTACTGTTTCACCCAGTGGCTAGTAGTTCTGATTTATCTGCCCTCTATCTCTAAGCCAGATCATACTGTATGGTATTACCCATATTAAATGGACAATGCTCTTTTACCCAAAAGGTATGTAGACTCTAAGGTTTCCAAGAGATAGTTTTATCAGGGTAACAATGATTTTATTCATAGGATTCTAAGAGTTTCAAGACAGTTTAGTTTCACAGCCATCAACCCCTTGCCATAATCCATCCTCAAGCAGTGCTGTCTTTCTCAAGGAGGGCTAGGCCAGTTAATCCCTGGGTAAATCTGGGGGTTCCCAAGCAGTCATTCAAGTTCTGTATGAAGTATGATAATGTATTGCACTGCTTAACCTGCAGAGGCAGCTTATTCCAGCAGTGATGGAAGCAGTGTATAGTGAATCTTTCTCTCTCACTTGGTCTCTCTCTCTCTCTCTCTTGTCTTCATCATTTTCTAGTTACCTGTTGATAAAGATTTAGGTCCCTAGTTCTAGTGTTTGCTAAGCAATTAGATTTGCAGAGGTATAGGAGATCAAGGACAACGGGGTCTCTATCAGAGCAGTAGGTACCAATCACTCCTCAGTAGTCTATGAGTTATTGAGTAAAGGGCTAGAGTATCTAGCCTGCCTTTATAGTTCATTGTCTTTAAGACTGAAATCTTCTTAGTTAGAAATCTCTGGGGCTTCTCCGGTTATTTGATATGTCGAGTGAGGTACATCCTGAAGGGGGCTTTGTACTCTATAATTGGTCCAATCAGTGATCAATAGAAAGGAACAGTGCCATCTTTAGATCTACAAGATATACACTTGGCTACTAGTTGTGATAACTAAAATGATTTTCTGAGTACAGTTGCCACATGATGATCAGAGCTGAGGGAACTGTCAACCCATTACTCATGCAGATTACCTTCTCATTTAGTAGATTAACACTGACTATACTGTGTGTTGAGGGTAGGGGTTGTTTGCCAAACCAAAAGATACAACACTTTTTCACATTTTAATTTGAGCCCGCTTTTAGTATACCAGGTAATAACTAAGGCAAGTACTTTTTAAGGGGTACGAGTGTCAGTGGGTGTTTTGACAATAACATCCAGTTTGCAGTCACTGGCAAATTTATTTAACCAGAGGTCCTGTTTCTCAGTTTGGATATCAAAGAACTAAATGTCAAAAATGTGAGATCTCAGTACAGAGCCCTAGGGGACTCTGTTGGTTACCTTCTTCTTTTCAAACATGAAGTATGTGAGTTCTGTCTTTGAGCCAGTTTGCAATCCATCTTAAAAGACAAGCATCTGTATTTAAATATTTTATCTTACTTAATACCCACACAAGGTATGGTGCAAATGCTTTAGCTATGTCAAGGTACACTGTGTTAACAGCATGATCATTGTTAACAGCCTGTCTGACCCTTTCAAAAAAATAAATAAATTTAATAAGCAGGATCTCCTCTTTGATGCTGCTAAAATATCAAGGGTCCAGCCAAATGAGATTTTTGATAACATAATTGATGGGATTGTTCATGATATGCTCCATAGCTTTACAGGTCAGATTCATAAGGCTGATGAATGTATAGTTACAGTGGTCCATGGTAGGGCCACTCTTGTGGAGGGGCATCATACTGCAATGCACCATAATTCAGGAATAAATCACATAGCCAAGCTTAGGTTAAAGAATTTAAGGAGAAGGTTAGCAAAGCTATGTTTAACTCTATTTATTAAACATCTAGGAATGTTGTCAGGTCCCATAGCAAAAATATTTTTGGTCTTTGATAGCATCTTCAGAGTGTGTTCCTTTGTGATAATAGGGGGTGCAAGGAATTCTGGGATATGTGAAGCTTGAATAGATATTTTGGGGGTGAAGTTTGCAATAAAGTTGTATGCTAGTGTGTTGATGATGTCTGTTGTGTTAAAGTGGTTAGTCCTGTTTAGAAGAGGTTCTGAACATTGTTGGCTATTGCTCCTTAGTTTTCTTATGTGGCTAAAGAAGGACATAGTTATCCTTAGCTTCAGAAGACAGCCTAAGTTCATAGTTTGATTTACTGGTCCTGATAATATTTTCACTTCTCTAGTTATCTGTATACTATCCATGTTATACGGTGTTTTGGGTATGCAATATAATTTAAGAAGTTTTTGTAATGTTTATTTAAATTGGTGGACCACCGGAGCAGTGTGATTTTGAATTTTCCATTGCTTTTTGCTCTGGTTGAGAATGCTAATTCTATATGTTTGTCTGAGTGGGTGTACAACTCCTTTGTGAAGCTGCCTGCTGTGTCAGCATCTGAGCTGGTGCTGTGAAAGATGATATTTTTTAAATTTTGTTATATAGTTGTATGTGGTTTACCAGTTTAAATTCTTTAAATTCAGAGATGTTGATTTTATGAGGCTTTAGAGGGTTTGAAGGCAAATGTCACCAAATTATGGTCTGACTTAACAGGGGAAGAAGAGACCATTGAATTGTACATGTACCGACTATATTAATGAGAAGCAAATGTAGAATAGTATGTCCTCTTTTGAGTTTATTAACTATCTGTTCTTGGAAAGTTTTGTTAATTAAGCTAACAAATTCTGGGCATGTCCTACAGTGGAGGTGCAGTTGTTCCATTTAAATGTAAGTAGTTAAAGCCTCTAAAAATAATGAAATTATTATTAATAGGGATTTCTTTGAATACTTACAGGAATGTACCATGTATACTGAAGGAACTTGATGAATGGTAATGGGAAAATGAGATTCAAACCCTAAATGTTGATTTAAATTAACAACATATTTACCCAAAATCTGAAGCTCTTATTTCACTCCATCTCCCTGCAGTCATGTTACTTACAAGTATGCACTAAATTCTCTTTGGTGGAATAGGGCTATTAATAAACTGTAACTTAAAGAGAACAACACTAGAGTATTTATTACTTCCTCCACAAAGCTCGATAAATTCCGGTGCAACTCTGCTAGTAAGGCTCTGAGAAATAAAACACACCATTCAAGAACATCTTATAAGAAAACCTTAGTTAGTAAGACTTATAACAACAGGAAGACTTTTCACAAAGAAATTAAGAGTTTTTCAAAAGACATTACTAGTAGCCTAATTTTTAAGGAAGGTAGTCAACAGGTCACAAAAACAAAAGTGTAATGGAATTGTTTGCTAAAGTATTTTTCATTTGTGTCACAAAAGTGCCCAATAACAACACCAATCTGGTTATCCCTGGTTTCATTCCTCAAAAGTGTTTTGGGTTTCTAACACCATGTTAAGAACGAACCCCATTTCTGAGTCAAGGTAAATTAAAGCTGATGAAATTAGTATTGATTCAGTCTTTAATGATAGCCAAGAATGCTCTTCTCAGCACCCACAATGTACCCAGAACTGCCTCCTCCTGCAATTCATAAAGGGGTAAAATATAGTGGTAGGATATTTAAGTATGGCTGTAAATTATTTTATTACTAATCCTATTGCTCATACTACTGTTGAAACCATCTGGGTATCGTCCACTTTGTATCTCTTAGTACATAAGACACTATAATCTCTAGGTGCAGCAATTTCAATGATCAGTGTCGCTTTTGTCTTTTTTTCTTGGCCTACTATATCTGGTTTTATTGAATCTATTTTTGACCTGTTGATAATGGGTGAGCCCACGTGATATAAACGTCATTATTCTCTATAATGCGTTGTGGCTCATGTTTCCAATGCTTCTCACTTACTAGTGTAGCATTTGCACAACCACAAACACAACAGTCTTGCCACATTATTGCGCCTATCAGTATACAGACTCTCAGCCGTGAGTATATCACCTCCAGCAATGAGATGCATAACCATTTCCAGTTCTGCTTTACAGAACCTGCATACGTCTGTTCTCCCATTTTTTCAATGGACTTTGTAAACCACTGTGTATGTAGCCCACTATCCCGAGCCACCATTATTAGCCTTTCATATTTTGGTTTCAGCTCACCTCTCTTTAACTATTCCTATGTCAGATATTGGCCAGTTTGAAGCTATTCCAATATGTGCCTATACTTAGCACTAAATCTGTGGCCTTTCCATTCTTCTTTAATTCTGTTCTCATCCTTTTTTTATATTCATTTTTTTATCACTTTCAGTTGCTCTCTGATTCGCTTCTGCTTTTGGTTTGACATCCATTCCTCCCGCTTTGTTCCAAAATGCCTCTGCTAAACCTAACGTCTATGTCATCCCAGACTTTTCCTAGTCATGCTTTAGAACATTCACTACATTTTGATCTGATGTCAGAATATGTATGTAGTCCCACAACTGCAGATCTATACTTGTAGTCAGTTTTGAGGAGGCCCATACCACCTTCAGAGTAAGGGATATATCAACTGGATAAGCACTATTTTTATACATTATTTGATAAGCACGAAGCAGTCTGTTTGTTTTCCTGTTCAACAGATTCACTCACTGCTTTTGGGGGAAGTCAGTTATACCAACGCTGTAAGTTATAACAGAAAGAACAAAGTGGTTTATAGCTTGGACTTTATTCCTAGATTCCTTCAATATTAGCTTTAGTCTTCTGAACTACTCTTTACTATGCTTTTTTCTCATTTGTTCATGTTTTATTGCAGACCCTTAATCTATTCCCAAATATTTATACACTGCCTCCTGCTCAAGTTCCTTCATATCATATAAGTGTCCCAGGTTGATATTTTTGTAAGGTGAGTGTGCGATAGGGACTTTAGGGTTAAGGAGTGGGTAAGGTGAATGTGCGGTAGTTACGGACCTTAGGGTTAGGATTGGGTTAAGGTAAGTGGATAGCTAGTAGTCTATGTATGGTTTAGTGTAGGGTTTTGTGAAGTGTATGTGTGTGGATTATGTATTTTGGTGTGCTTGTGTTGTATGTATGTTTGCTGGAACAGCAAATTTTTTCCCCTGGGAAAATATTTGCTGTTCTGAGTGTTCGATGTTATGGTGTTTCGAGTGAAATGGTTCGATATTATTACATTCGAAGTAGTAATACTTCGATGTTCTAATATAGACCAACATTTTTTACCACATCCACTTTTCTAGATCTGATCCCTTGTCTGTGTTCTTCTAACAGTGATACTTCTTGTCTTTGTTGCTTTATTGTTTTCTCTCTTTGACAATTTCATGGTTTCATTCTATTTGTTTCTTCCCTTTGTCACTCTACAATTTTGTGGGAATACTTTATCAGTTACTAGTTTACCTGCACAGTAATATGAATTTCTCTTAATAGTTCTAATTACTGTATTCATCTGATTTATAAGCCGCAGTAGTGCAGCGGTAGCATTGTTGCCTCACAGCAAGAGGTTCTCCTGTTCAATTCTCGGCTGGAGTGCCTTCTGTGTGGAGTCTGCATGTCCTCCCCGCGGTCGAGTTGCATTCGAAAGATATGCGTCAATGGGCATGCCTTCGTTGAAGGTTGGGCATCGGGCTGGCAACTTGGCACCATAAAAATCTACTGCCAATCATTAGCAGACCGGAGTTCTGCTTTGGTGACCCCTAACCGGGAAAAGCCGAAAAGACAAACAACAACAACAACAACTATGTTCATCTGATTTACCAGTCTTCTAATATTTTGGGTCTTATTTACTTTCTGTAATCTGTTTCTTTAATCTATCTTAATATTTCTATCAGTTTCTACTAAATCAAGCAGGGCTTTCCTTAGATAATTTTTTTCCAGACTGAGAGCATCTTCTTTGTACATAACATTCCAGTACATAGTCCTGTGGCACATCCTCTTCAGATGCACCCTGTTTTATCTGTTGCTTCTCCATATAGGGATCAATTGGCCTATCATGCTGCTACATTACATGTTTCTGACTGTCCAGACTTTCATGTCCGTCTCCTACAGAAGTCTCCAGAATGTCACCTTGTGTGACATACTCTCTTCATATGCATCCTACTCTATCCACTGCTGTTCGCTCTGGTGACCAACTGGTCCAACATGTTGCAACATTGCCAGCGTTAGAGGTTCTGAACAAAACCTTTCACTTTGTAGATGGTCTATCAACTTCAATTTCTATTTGTTTTAATTTCTACCTCACTAAGCCTCCTGTATGATCTTATTTTTTTATTATGAAATTCACCATATCCAAGTGTATTTACATGTAGTTCTCTTCAAATATTGTTGGAGCTGCTCTTTTTGCATTGATTAGTTTGGCTTTCTTCTTTGATTTTTTGATTTTATATATATATATATATATATATATATATATATATATATATATATATATATATATATATATATATAGACCACATCAGATCTCTTTTTCTTTCCCATGTTTCTCTAGTATACCTATCTATAACTATCAAAATTGTCTGTTTTTATTTTTTTCCTTATCTTTTCTCACTTCCTCTGATGCTTCTTTTTCTAGGCATTCCAATGTTTCTTCCTCTACATAATATTTTTTTCCTTGATATGTTACATTAAGGAATTTAAAATGTCTGTAGGTTTCACAGCTTTTTTCTTATGCAAGTATTTTTCTTTCCTCTAATTTCTATCATCAATAAGACTGAGGTGAGGCCTTCTGCATCACTCAAAGATAGGACCCAAGAAGTTAGGATACTGGAGTCTGCTTCCACAAAAAAAGGCTAACCACTAGTGGAGTCTCTCAAAGTTCAGTGCTGTGGACACTTCTTTTTGGCACTTACTTATTTGAAGTCAAGGCCAACATCAAGTGCTTCTGACACCAAGTCTGTAGACAACTGCAAACTAGGTGCAGTTATAGAATTTCTTGAAGACACAAATACCCTCCAAGCAGGCCTAATGCAGACCAGTAACTGGTGTCAGAGCCATAATCTAAAACTCAATGCCAAAAATGCATAACAGTATCCTCTGGGTAGATGGCTACCCCTGGAAATTACCACATTGTTAATACACTCCTAAGTGTAGACCAAGTGGTCAGGGATTAGGAATGCATATAGACAGTAACCTGGCCTTTGACCATCATGTGTCTAGAGTAACAAGGTAATCATTCTATGCTGAGCAACATGTAAACAAGGGTATGGCATCTAGGGCCAAGGATGTCATTTTGCCAGTGTAAACTGCCTTCATCAGACCAGTCATTGAGTAAAAAGTTTCCTTTGTTATGTATCTGACCAGGCATAGGCAATAACTGGACTGTTCTCACAAAACGAATGCAGGGTGTATACTACGGTTACCTATTACAAAATCGAAGTTACGGAACTTCGAATACCATATGGTCAATACTATATGATTGAAATTCCATAACTTCAAAATTAAAAAATAAATAAAGAAAGAAAAGAAAACGTACCCTGATGGGTTAAAGCAAAGGGGCAAGACCCCCTGCACCCCCCACACCCCCGATACTTAAATATGCCAACTCCGAGATCGCACTTTAAAGAACTATGGTGTGGAAAGTGAAGATTTCCCTTTCCTACACTGTAGACCAATCTTGGAGTTGGTATATTTAAGTAGCAGGGGGTGGGTGCAAGGCTTGCCCTGCCTACACCCTTTACTTTTTTTTAATTTATTTTAAACATTTCGAATTTCCAGTTGTTCGATCATTAAAGGTCGACCTTTACTGATTCGAACAATTGGAAATTCGATGTTCCATTAGGAACCCGTATACAACACATCTTACTCAGACTGCCTCACAGCCATACTTAGTCTTATACAGACTGTTGAGAGGTTATGTATGCTTGGCCATCAAAGCATCTCCTGATCCCACTCTGATGGTCCAGTTGCACATCTGTAAACCAAATAGCATCAGAATTACCAGATATAGGGGCCTAAACCTCATCTGCAACATTAATAGGACATGTTGGAGGGATAGGTGTGTGTCACAGAGACTCCTCCTTTTTTGGAACACGCTTTGCACCATGTGAACCAGCATTATTCCCTAATCCAATTCAAATGCAACTTGGACCTGTGGATGTGGAGTCAGAAATTTACCCCTATGCCGGCAGCTATATCTCTATCATAGAAGAGGCATCTTATAAATGTTTGACCACCCACCCAAACCTACAGACCCCCCCCCCTTAAAAATAACCTTATGGTGTCAAAACTTGTCAGACATACTTGGGAAGCATTGTTAGGCTTAAAAGGTCTCCTGGGGTATTAGTCTATTAATCACCTATGAACCTGTAATAAGTTCTGCAGACTGGGTCCAACAGGCACTGAGAAAAAAAAATACAAATAATTATACAGCAGTTCTAGATGGGCTTAACAGTATATTATGCACAAATTTAGAGATGTTATCAGTAAGTGCCTGGCTTATCTATTTCAATACAGTTTAGAATGTGGATATGTTCCTGATCTCTAGAAGGTTCCAATAGTAATCACAATTCGTAATGACTGTGACATACATAATCCACAGACTTTACATCAGTTACTGGAAAATGTGTTAAGCAAATGCTACTCAGATTCTTAAGCTCAGACACTATTCGGGGGGGGTGATTTTTTTTTCGACATAGATACACAAGAAGAGGTCACACATCAGACTTGGCAAATAGTGACAAGTCTGTTTTCAATGCCATTGATGCTGGCATTTCCATGGATGTCGTCTGTCTCAAATTTTCAAAAGCATTTGACACTATTCCACACTTAATTATTCTGAAAATATTCATTTATGTTGATGTTAACTCGTAATATAGTTGCATGCGTAAGAAACTGGTTAAGCCTACAATCTTTGTAGGTAAGTGTAATTCACAGACTGGTACCACAAAGTTTGGAACTTGGTCTTTTTTATTTGATATATTTATGTAAACAATGCCAAGTGTTAACCATACTTGGTTATTTATTTATTTATTTTTGTTTTATTCTGCTTTTGTTTACTGCGTTTGTCTGACTGGATTTAGTCAAAACCCTCTTTTCAGTGGAGGCCCATGGAGAAAACCTCCAACATATTAGAGGATTTGGCTATAGTGATTAGTGGTTTTTCCATAGAGAGTAAAATTCTATTTGCGGTAGTGCTGAATTAAGTTGTTAAGGGCTGGGTAATTTCTGACTTACAGAGAAGCCTATGTATTGTGGTTAGCTGAGAAAGAGCTAGGTGATACAATAGGCCTAACCAGTTAAATTCTCTAACGGCTAGGCAGTGGTGTGTTTATTGTCACAGTTTACTGCAAATTTGGCTATTTTATTATAACATTGCTCACTTTGGACAGTCATGAGACAGGAAGGTTAGTGAAGACTGGGGCAGCATAGAGGAGAGATGGTAGTAAGAAAGTAGAGGCTGTATGTCTTCTGCCTATGTCAGTAAGGTATGTTTTTACTCTGTGTAACGTACCTGATTTTTGGTGAGTTTTTTAACTGTGTGTGATATACATGGGGATCAAATTTCAACAGATCATCTGTGATGACACCCAGTAACCTTGTGTGGTTTACTTGTTCTATCAAGTTGTTTTTGGCAGAGAAGATAGAGAAAGGTGTTGTTTTGGTACAGACATGCTTTGGAGCGAAGAGCAATAATTTCATTTTTTAGGGTTTAGAAGTAGTTGTGAATTATTTAGCCATGTTTCAATCAATAACAAGGATTGTCGTGCACTGTCATGAAGTTTAGATAATGATGTAGTGTAGCAGATTAGGCCAGAGTCATCAGCATTTTGAAAAAGGACAGCATTTTTGTAGCAGTGTAAAGGGCATTGATGAATATGTCAAAAAGTATACAGATGAGTATAAATCCATGTTGGGCACCAATACTTACTAGCAAAAAGGTGGAGAAATCATTTTTTTTTTCATTTCACTGTTTGTGCTCTCTTTGAGAGGTAGCTATGGAGCCATTAGAGTGAAGACCTGATGAGCCCTAAAGATGAGAGTTTAAGTAAGGGTTTCTGGTGGAAGGCAGTATTAAATGCTTTTGATAACTCTAGGAATATGTTAAATATTAGGTGTCCGACATTTCTGTTAGTATTGACACTGTGAATAAAATTCAGCAAAGCTGTAGTTGTACTGTGATGAGGAAAAAAGAAGTGTTAAGTTGTAGACAAAAGAAGGTTATCTATTACATAGTTGAGAAGTTGCATATGAATACATATTTATAATATTTTTAAAAGGGGAGATAAAAAGGCAAGTGGCCTATAGCTTGAAAGCTCTGTTTGATCCCTCCCTTGTATAGTGTTTTAATGAATATTTTTTTTCCATATTAGTGATGGGGCTTTATTTATTTTATACTGCGGTGGTGGTGCTGCGGTAGCGTTGTTGCCTCACAGTAAGACATTGTCCTGTTCGATTCTCAGCTAGAGCGTCTTCTGTGTGGAGACATGCGTGAATGGGCGTACCTTCGTTGAGGGTTGTACTTCAGGGCCGGCAACTCGGCATGTAAAAATCTATTGCCAATCATTAGCGGACCGGAGTTCCGCTGTGGTGACCCCTAACTGGGAAAAGCCGAAAGACACAACAACAAGTGATGGGGCTTTATTTTCAGATGTGGATCAATTGATCTGAAACTGGATATACAATAGCCTCAGCTGCTGTTTTAAGATTTGAACTAGGCAGATTGTCAGGGGCATGTATAGCCAGTTTTCATTTTTTAAATATTTATTAATTTATTTATTTGTCTGTTCAACAGTTGAATATATATATATATATATATATATATATATATATATAGATATGGGTTACCTTCATTTGATCAACAGCCCATTTTACTGAAACCCATTTGATCGAAATTTCATTTGACTGACAACCAGTAATTCAGTACACTTCAAGGCAAATAACAGGGATTGGTCCCCCTTCCCAATGTCATGCGGCCCTGGAGTTGGTATATATGTATATATATATATATATATATATATATATATATATATATATATATATATATATATATATATATATATATATGTTGGGGGGGGTGCAGCCCCCCACATTGGGAGGTGTGGGGGCGAAGCCCCCACCTACTTTCCTTCAAAAGAAGAAAATAACAGAAAAAGTACAGATTTTGAAACGAAAATAGGTAGGGGGCTGCACCCCCAACCACACCCCCTAACTATATATACCAACTCCAGGGTTGCATGACCTTGGGGAGGGGGACATATCCCGGTTATTTGCCTTGAATACCTGTTTTCGATCAAATAAACATTCAATCAAATTAGTTTAGATCAAATGAAATTTCGATCTAATGAAGGTAACCCATATATATATATATATATATATATATATATATATATATATATATATATATATATATATATATATATATATACACACACACACACACACACACACACACACACACACACACACACGCACATATATATATAGTACGATATAGGGTGAGGTAGAAAAATAATTTAGTTTTGTGGAAGAGAAGAACAGATCTAAGATTATAGGTGGAAGAGGGCCAAAGAACAGGTCATTCGAGAGCTTAAAGAGCTATTATGAAAGATGAAGATATTTAACTAGGGCTGTATGAATGAAGTTTTCTCTGAGAGCTGAGTAAGGCCAAATGAGAGAGGAGGGCATATTAGGGAAAAGGTCAAAAATATGTTATAATCAAATAATGAACAATAAATAGTAAGAAACAGAAGTTTAACAAGTGACATCTAGCCTGCTGAACATTAGGATCAGAACCATGATTAAGGTATTGCATAAGTAATATTTTGAAGCTCAGGAGTTTTCTGGTCATTCTTATGTTTGAAAGGATTACATTCCAGAGTTTGGAGAATTAACAGGAATGCTGGGAGTCCCCTGCTTGGTTGTTAAACTTATTTATGATTAATAAGGATTGTTCACTTGAGCGGAGATCCTTTGCTGGGAGAGTAAGACAGAAGGATATTTTGTAGGACTGGGCATTTTTCAGGATTATTGATTAGACTGTGTGCAGTAACAAGCTGAGAGGATAATAGATAGCTGTTTAGTTTGAGCCACCTGAGCTGGTTTAATGAGTGACAGTAATGGGCTCTATATGGGGCAATGGTGGCAAATTTTGTGATTTTGTTATAACAGGAAGCAAGCTTGGATATGTGTTGTGCCTATATTTGTTAAGATGAATGAGGCATATAGGAGGGCTGGCAGTAGGTAGGTTAAGGCTAAGGTATTCTCTGGTGCCCTAAAAGGATCCTTGGCATTTGATGATTTTTTTTTTATTGTTCTGCAAAATATGTTGCTCCAATTTAATCTCGTCATCTATTACAATACCAAGAAGTTTAGTGCTGTTTACTTTTTCAGTTTTGGTATTATTCGATGATGTAATCCTAAAAGATTGCTTCTGATTATGATACTGTTTGTTGTGAAGATCATAAATTTGGTTTTATTAGGATTAAGCAGCACATAAGAAATTTTTGCCATATTTTTACAGAAAAGAATGAAGTTTGAGTGATTTTTTTTGCAGTTCAAACATTGTTGGGGTTGTGCCTATTAATGTTAAATCATCTGCGTATTGTGCTATGCTAGCAAGGTGTGTGGCATTATGGAGTTTATTTATGAAGAGGTTGAAAAGCAGGGGTCCTAGAATGGAGCCTTGAGGGACCTCTATGGTAACTTTTAAAAAGGGTGAATATTTCTGCTGCCATTTAACTGCTTGTTCCTTTCCAAATAAATAACCGAGGATCCATATAAAGGAGGATTGGGAGAGAAGACAGATGAAAGTTCAGTAAGCAATTGGAGTCAAATGCTTTTGATAGGTCTAGGAACATGGTGGATACGTATTTGCCTTTGTTCCTATGCTGGTTTATAGTGTTAGTAAAATGCATAAGAGCCGTTGTTGCACTATGATTGGGTGTAAAGCTATCCTGGGTTTTGGAGAGAATATTTACATTAATATGATATATAAGCTGTGTGTGGATACATTTGTTGAGGATTTTTAACAGTGGAGAAAGAACAGCAATAGGCATACAGCTGTTAAAGTCAGATGATGTGCTTCCTTTATGTAAGCGTATGATATATGATTTGTTTCCAGATAGCTGGGACATATTTTTCAGATATGGACCTGTTTGTCAAAATGAAAAGAGGGGAAGCTATGACATCTGCTAACATTTTAAGTACTCAGAGGGAAGGTGGCCAGATGCTAAGGAGGATGGCTTTAACTTAGGAGATTTTTGATGGTGGAGGTTACATAGTGCTGCAACTAAAAGGGTGTGGGTGGTTAGGCCATTCTGCGGGACTGAAAGTGGGTAGAGGTATTGTTATTTAAGAGAGATTGTATTGACTGTATAAATTAGATGTTAAATTGAGTGGGAAGGAGTCAATACTGTTGGGAATAGTTTGGCTTGGATGTACTAACTTATTTAAGAATGCCCAGGAGAGTTTAGGGTTATTTTCATATTTGTGTTATAGATGGGTATAATATGTTTGTTTGTCTTCTTTGATGCAGTGTTTTCTAAGGTTCCTAACTTGTCTAAATGACTGATAAGTATTTTCAGTTCTGG
>NC_056746.1:512818454-512920954 GCF_019279795.1 Protopterus annectens | reverse complement strand
CAGGGCTGGTCTTATGCCAGTTAGACCTATTTGGCCCAATAGGGCCCAGCTCCCTCGGGTGGCCCCATGCCAAGCACTGAGAATGTCATTCTGCCTTATGTGACCCAGAGATCTGCCTGAGAGACAGTACAGCAAACTGCAAGGCATTTCCTCAATTCCAGCATTGCTCCTATAGTATTTTCAAGTCTGCATAGTGGGGCAGACAACTAGATTGCACCAGTAGTTCATCCTATACTATTAACCACAACTTCATGCCTCTTAAATATCTTACAGGGTTAGCTGCTCATTCTCCCATACTAGTCAGAGTACTCAACAGGGTGTTCAAACCCAAACTGAACAGATTAACAATCTGGTTTTGTCTACTACGCCATTGGCAGTCTCAGAAGATAGTAAGACCAGGCTAAATTTAAAGACTGACAGAAAGGGTACAATATTTTATTTTGCTTCTATTGCTGATGTGGGAATTATGATTGTCTGTAAATGTAAACATTCACAAGATATAACTGCAGAACAGTCATTCTCAGAGGGCATGAAAATAGACACTGGTAAGCATAAACAAAACAAAAAAACAAAAAACAAACACTGTGATGTGATATAACCTGATCACTAAGGCTTGTGACAGAATGTAAGCAATTCAAAAGTATGGCAGTAAAAGTACTTTTTGTTTTGAAAGGCAAAAAGAGTGATTTCCAGTGTGTTTGTCTATTTCACCAATAAACCCAGCTTGCATTCTCATGTTAGTAATCAGACAGTATAGCTTTACTGCAGATATCTCTTTTTGGGAATCTCTTCTGAATATATAAACTGCTTCAACTGTTGCCCCGATAATGGAAACTTACCAACCATTCTAACTCCTTGCCACAATTCCTAACACACAGCACACACTTCAAGCATTGAAGTAATTTAAGCAGCCACAATGATTGCAGCCTTGCAAAGACAGATCAACAGTCACACACAAGAACAGTGGTTGTACCACTGACTTCCAGGTTGCAGGGTCTGTGCAGCACCTCTAATACAATGTGGATCGCTTCACTAACAGTTTGTGTCTGAGGCAGCTACCAACCCACTCCCCTTTGCCTTGTCCTAACTTCAGCTTTTCAAGGAGCAATAGTTTATTAATAGAAGTTGAGAATTACAACAATCATGTAAAACAAATGTATTTCACAACTTGAGTGACTATTGCATGGAATATGTTACCAGCCACAGCAAGGTGAGCCAAGAGCTCGCAGCTCTTTAAACAACTGTTGTAAAACTGTTTGGCACTAATTCCCACAAAACACTGTAGTGGAATACAAACTCCCAGGTAGCCATTACTAACACTTTGACACTGTTTCTATGAACAATAAAATATGTTATTTCCAGACTGCAATGGATCCGCGGTGGTAGTGCTGCGGTAGCGTTATCACCTCACAGTAAAACTCTGACTGGTTCGACTCTCAGCTAGAGCGTCTTCTGCGTGGAGACATGCGTGAATGGGCGTACCTTCGTTGAAGGTTGTGCGGCAGGGCTGGCAACTCAGCACGTAAAAATCAACTGCCAATCATTAGCAGACCGGAGTTCCGCTGTGGCGACCCCTAACCAGGAAAAGCCGAAAGACACAACATTTCCAGACTGCAAAGATAAATTCAGTTCATTGCTACAATTTTTTTTTTAATTTTTAGATTACCAGATAATATTCATTGAGCATGTATACTGTTTGTATGGAGTCACCCAAGGCAGTGTAGATGTTACAGCACTTGACAACACAGAGGTTTTAAATGACTTTCATAAGACTGCATTGTATACAATGACCTGAAATTAACCTGAAAATAGATGCATTATCATGATTTATTTCTCAGCTGGATTGGCAAGCTGAACTAGGAAACATTTTCAGCTACAGTGGAGTTGCACAATCAGAATGTGTATTGTTTAATTATATTGCTGTTACATTCTCTTAACATCTCATTAATTTGATCAGCTGATACTTGGGTCTTTCAGATTTTTCAGGGGCTGTCTGGCAGTGAGCAGTCAGTTTCCGGAAAAAATGCTTCTACCATCTGTCGCTCAATAAAACATCTCTGAAAACTACACTTCTGCAACAAAGTAGCTTTCTTTCTGCACTGCCAAAGCCTTCATTTTTTCTTGCAGTCTGTCCACCTATTTTGCAACATGACTGGACTGCCTTGTATACAATTACATGCACATCTGTGATAATATTTACGCACAGTGGAGGACTGTTTTACAGCTGCCTTAATATTTCATGTTCTCTACCTCTCGCTCACTGGGTCTACAGCCTTGTGCATTGTCATTGTTTATCTTTATGTTTTCTTGGTCATTTATTACATGCTTTATCACTGTTTTCCTGTATCCTTTTCCATTATTTCTGCTCTAAAAATAAGTTTCACTTTAGGTTACATATTCTTGAAAGTTGTTATAGTCAGCAAAATTGATATTTGTTTTTTTTTTTTTTTTTTTTTTTGAAGGCCAAATGAAGTTTCGATTGACATATGGCTTAGTGGAAAACATTAGTTCTGTGACAGTGTGTATACCATAAAAAAAGAAAAGTTAATGGGAGCATGCATTCATTTGCATCCTGCAACTTGTAAGTATTGGTTTTATTGCCATTGTAAAGAGCTGCCTGTTTATAACATTTTGCATTTGGTCCAATCAGGTTGTTCCATGATATTTCAACTAATGCAGTTTATTACCATTTTTAGACACTGAATATTGATAGGAGGGTAGGGCATATCTACACATCCATTTTTCTTAATATAAAATATTTATTGGCAATCCATCCATGACATTTTCCACACATGATTTGTCCTTGTACACTACCAATTTCTTAGCTCCCTTATCCTGTGAACTCTTACTAACTGAAGCTTAATTTTGCTTGCATGCCTCCCAGCCTTGTAGTGCAAGAAATCTCTCCAAAGGCAGAAATAAGAGGGGGGGGGGGACAAAAAAAAAACATAATCAGGGACAGATTTTAATTATTCCTCTTAAAATTTTAGAAAGTTGCTATAATAACAGCTTTTGTATTAGCACGCATTTATTGAAGGATATAAAGTCTGGAACCCAAATGCTTTGTCATTATTTACAAACTGCAGTCCTCAGTGATTTGCCAGAAAGCCATACATATTTTTGTAACAGAACAAAACTATGAGGCTAAAATCTGGACATTTTGCAAAAATCTAGACAACTGAGATGCATATTATCTTGTAGCATGAAGGCCTTCACAGCTACAAACACACTGTCAAGGGGGATCTTTTCCTCCTAAAGCCCTTCTCTGTTTTCATTAGAAGTGTTATCACCAACTCCATTGTGCAGAAGGATACAGCCCTGACTGTGACCCAAGTCACTCAGGTTCAGTTAGCAAAACTAGTCCCTGTGGAGTTCACCAAGGAAAAAGAACTGAGTAGTAGTTTTCCCAGTTCATCTATCCTAAAGAAAAACGGAGGTGTTTAGCCAAGGACTAGGATTTTCAGTGTGGACTAAGAATTCTAGTCCCGTGGCATGTGTATAAATAATGCCTATTTAGTATTGGGAGGTTAGACGTGTGAAGAGAATACCAAAACAACCTTCCACAGCTTTCAGGGATGGCACTGTATCAGGATGCTCTAATCTCATCTCCACCCATTTCCCTAGTTGTTTACATTAAGGTTCTACCACTTAATAGACTCCAGTCTATGAGGGGTAAATTGAATAGGGATCAAAGAACGTCAGAGCAGAAGTTTGAAGAGGGGCTCATGGACATAGTTGATGGCATTCAGCTGCACTGGGAACCAAATTTGTAAGTAAATTTATCAATGAATAAAAAAGTGTTGTTGTGTAACTGCATACTAGATTCATTTATCAAACAAGTGTAATCTATTCTAGGAACACAGAGCACTAGTTTTCTTTTGCCAAAACTAAGCTGCTAAAATCTGCTGTAAAACATGTTTATAAAGCAATATGAATACTACTGAGCACATCTTAAACTGGTTTAAATTGAGACCCGTAGAATAACCAAAGCTACCTTAAAGTGGAGTAAATATACAATTGTGCAAAGCTAATGCTAAATGCTAGTTTAAAATGGTAAATACCATTTTAATGCCTTGCATCAAAATCATAAAATCAGTGAATTTTTATCTTCTTGCTTTTCCTTAGTGATATTGCTACATTCTGAATTCAGTCTAATAAATGGCAGAATACCTGGTGCAGGGACAGAAAGACAAGGAAAAACAGAGAGACAGACGTCTTTTCTGATAAAACTCAAGGCATGCAACAAACTACAAGCACTGTTGGTGACTCTCTGCTGGTAAGGAAAATAATCTCTTTTTCTCTATGAGTTGCTTAAACTGATCGAGTTGCTTTCTGTTTTCCCTTTTCCATTTTGTTTTCTGCTTTGAGATATCTGCTTGGCTTGATGTTTTTGTTCTATGTGGCAGACAGACATAAATTACACAGGCTGCACATTTCACATTTTTTTTTCATTAGTTAACTTGTTTCTTATCTGCGGTGGTGGTGCTGCGGTAGCGTTGTCGCCTCACAGTAAGACGTTGTCCTGTTCGATTCTCAGCTAAAGCGTCTTCTATGTGGAGACATGCGTGAATGGGCGTACCTTTGTTGAAGGTTGTGCGTCAGGCCTGGCAAGTCGGTACGTAAAAATCTACTGCCAATCATTAGCGGACTGGAGTTCCGCTGTGGCAATCCCTAAAAGCCGAAAGATACAACAAGTTAATTTGTTTCTTGAGTTTTACTTAAATACACAGAGAATATCTGTGGCCTTATCTTTGTGGGTAAGATTCAAGGCTTGCAAAAACTACAAGCATTGTTGGCAATTCCCTGCTGGTAAGGAAAGTAATTTTTTTTGTCTGTCAATTGCTTAAACTGATAGCGCTGCTTTCTGTTTTACCTGTTCCATTTTGTTTCCTGTTTTGAGAAATCTGTATGGTGTTTTTGTTCTATGTGACATCTAGACACTTAACTTAACCAAGTTACACATTCACATGCTTTTTTCCATTGGTTAATTTGTTTCTCGAGTGATACTTAAAAAGACAGAGTATATCTGTGGCCTTGGCTTTTCTGATAAGACTCAAGGCTTGCAAAAACTAACAGCACTTCTGGTGACTCCCTGTTAGTTATTTTTCCCACTCACCCTCCCATTCATTGATCTGCTTTTTAAACTTGGTGATTTTTAAGCTGACTGTAAATTGAGATTTATAAGCACTTCCCTTTCTACACTACAGTTATTATCTTGAATTATTTATTTGCCTTTCTTTATGATTATTTTGAAAAAAGTGCATTATGCCTCACTGCCTGTTCTACTGATTTACTTGCTCTGAATTCATTATCTAGCTAGCTGTTGGATAAAGCAATGCATTTTTGCAATCTAACAAGCTCTTTTCTGTGTTTTTACATCAAAAGGACAGAGGATTTTCCATCTAGTGGCAGTGGGTGGCAGCTCGGTCTGTATAGTTTGGGGAAACACACTGGAGATTCCCGCATGTAGGTACTTTATTGGCCAGAGGGTTTACTTTGTTTTTAGTGCCTTTATAAATTCTGCATAATTGTGTGACTTTTGGTTCATTTCTAGAAAGTGAAGTACTTTTATTGAATAATCACACTTTCATAAGCTATTTGAAGTACACTGCTGTTACTTATTGACTTTCCTTAATTTTAAGTTTGTTTATGGTAGCATTTCCCTGTGGATACTCTTTTACTGTGCATCATTTATCTAGTGGCAGTAGGTGTTTGCCTGGTCTAGCTGAGTTGTGAAGCACACATAAGGGCTGTAAGTGTAGTCATTTTATTGTCCAAAGGGTTCAGTAGTCATTTTACTGTATTTCCAATGCTGGTATAAATTTGGCACATTTGCACATAGATCCTCGTCATGCCACTGCCCTGTACAAACACAAACATCTAGAAACATTGTTTATTTTCATTGTACCGTGAAAGTTTACTGTGCTATTTTTTTTTTTTGGAACATCTTTAAAGTTGCATTTTCAAACTCCTGTAAGGGCTGCTGTTCTGCACTGAAATACATTATATTTAGTGTTTCTTAGTACTGCGCATCTGTTTCTGGCTTCTTAACACTTGGGTTTCAAACCAGTCATTTTACATTAAGAGGGTCAAAGCCTGGATTGTTGTGGTAGGAAAGGGCTGAATTCATCTATCTGAGCTGGGAATTGCTGGTGGACAGCTCATTGTGTGCTTATCTGATTAGCCTTTGGGCATAGTTATTGTAAAACTTGTTTTTTTCTGATCCTATGTAAGCCTCATATTTGTGCAAGTCCTGGCTCATTCATCCAGAGCTGATCATCGCTTGGCAATGATGGCAGAAACTTTAAAAGATTTTGCCAACCTCTAAAGCCATCCTTGGCAAGGCAAATTAAATTGTCATTTTGCACTTGCACTACATATTTTCATTATACTGTGAATGTTTACTGTGCTAGCTATTTTTTTTTTTGCACTTCTTTAAAGTTTAAAGTTACATTTTCAAACTGCTACAAGGGCTGCTTTTCTGCACTAAAATACATTGTGTCTAGTGTTTCTTAGTTAGTATTAGGCATCTGTTTGTGGTTCCTTAACACTTGGGCTCCAAATGAGTCATTTTACATTAAGAGGGTCAAAGTCTGCACTCTTGTGACAGGAGAATTCTGATTTCACCATTCTGAGCTGGGAATTGCTGTCAGAAAGCTCTTTGTGCACTTAGCTGATTGGTCTTAGGGCACAGTTAGTGTAAAACTTGCTTTTTCTGATAGTATATAAGCCTTGAGTTTGAGCAAAGCTGCTCTTTGACAGTTGCACAATGACAGTTAATAGTGCCCTGTATGTATATAATCACCAGAAGCTGAAATTTCCATACGAAAGCCAGCTCAGAACTTTACCTCAGTCCCATGTTACTCACTGGGCAACTAGTTGCATGGTGAGCAGCATTTACACATTTAGTTAGGACTATTTAGATCTACCTTACCTTATTATAGCACCCAGGGCTATCACTGCTCAGACATCTGGTTTGGACATTGGGCAGCATCACTGGTTAGGTTAACTGCAGATTACACCAAGTAAACGCCCTTCCCTTGTCCAGTTATAAACACCCTCCACTCCTATCCCTTGCAAGTACACATTAGGACATGCAACTATGGATGGGCACTTTTCTGCTATCTCTGCTCCCAGCTTGGTGGACATGAGCATCCTGAGGTAATGTAGCAATTGCTTTATGTACACTGACAACCACTTAATTCTTGAACAGGCAAATACAGTATGTGAGAGACATAGTTGCACATTGACACTGAAGGCTAGATTCACATAAAGACACAAAAAGGAACAAACAGGTATCAGCAACTCACAAACATCACTCACTGTACCCACAAAGGACCACATACATAGACCCAGATATGTGGAGGTGCTCACGTGTAACTTATCCAATCCTCAAAGGCCTCTCAGGCTCAGTCCTCAGAAACTCCACATGCATACAAACAAGACAATTTCCATCACAAAGCATAAAGCCACATCTCATTGTCTCAGCTATTAAACCCATAAGTTGAAACATTCCACAACCCAATATTGTGGTCATAGGAGACTAGATTGTGAGACACATTGCCGTCCCTCTTACCAGGCAGGACCAGAAGAAGGTTACAGTTAGTTGCCTGTCAGGGGCCAGGATCCACCAGATCACACAAGTACTCAAATCACTTACCCCTAAGTAGAAGTATGACTCAGTCATAGTCCATGTGGATACGAATGACCTGAGATGTATCTGCTTGGTCTATGAAGAAAGACATGATTGAGCTCTCAGAATATGTGTGACAGACAGGTATGAGCCTATCACTGAGCACAGTTCTACTGTCTCCAGATATGATGCCATAATACCAGCAGAAATTGATTGACTTTAACAATTAGCTTAAGTACTGTTGTCATGCCAAAGGGGTCCAATATTCGTCAGCCTAGGAGGACATGGTTAATAGGCCATGCTGCTTTGCTAGGGATGGTTTTACACCTGTCACCGCTAGTCTTTTGGATATTGACCAAAACATTATCCACACCTATAGTGCCTTTCTTAAGCACTGCCAAACAGACAAACCTTCCAACATAAAAGCTACTCAGGACAAGATAAAGGTGTTACTGCTCAATCCTACAAGCCTCAACAAGAAACTGTGCTCCCAAGAAGCTCTCCTCACCCTGGAGAATGCTGATATCTGTGCAGTTACTAAAACATGGTTCAAAGCCACAGAAAGCACTCTGGCAGTGCATGGCTGTAACGCCTTTCATACGTTCCAACCACCCACTGAACATGAAAGAGCTAAAGGCGGAGGTATATCTATCTACATAAAGGATAAGCACACCTCAAGGCTGGTCAAACAATACAACATGCTTGAGCTACTCCGTGTCCAACTAACTGGGGGAAAAATCCATTACCATATTCTTGCTAGCTACAGGTCCCCCACTATGAACCAGAAAACCTATGCATCGTACCGGAAGCTACTAGAATCACTCACCATCCAGTTCAATACCATACCCTTGGGTGATTTTAACTACCCCTTCATTAATTTGAAGGCATATACAACCACTAACATGCAGACCTAAAAACTTCTTGACTTTGTAAATTCAAATGCCCTGGAGCAGCTAGTCTGTACTCTCACTAAGGGAATATTCATCCTATATCTGGTACTCAAATATGGCAGAGCACTGCACCCCCCCCCCCACCCCCGAATGATGTTCTCACTGGCAAGATCAGATCCCAAAGCAGTCTCCCTTGATGTAAACGTAAAACTAGTCTCCCACCTAACCCTAAAAACTTTAAGAACTTCTCTAAGGTAAATTACCCCTATTAAGGGATAGCATAGCTATTTTCCAGCTCCCCAATCCAGAAAACATAGAAATATATGCAGAGGTGCACAAAAAGCCCTGTATGACCATATAAACAACCACACAGAATGGTAGTTCAACAACAAAATAAACTCTGGTCAAACCACAAAAACAAGCCACCCTGGTGGACCCCAGTATTAATTGGATGCACAACAAAAGAAAGAAAATCCTGTTGAGAAGTAAGACAGAATGTGCAGAGCAAAAGTCTCTCATTAGTCTAAACAAGAGAATCAGGGAACTAGTCAAGTCTCTGAAAGCAAACTTTAAAGTGAAAATAGCCTACAAAGCTAAGGATAACCATAAGGCATTTTTAGTTAAATCAGCAGTCTTAAGGGCAACACCCAACAATATGTGAAATTAGTTGTAGATAACATCACCTATGCTCAGCCAGAAGATATAGCAAATCTTCTGGCTGATAAATTCAGCTCAGATTTGCCACTTAAACAGCTTAAATCAGGACTTATCAGACCCATCAGGATATCTGTATAATCATAGTCTCAGAACTGGTTTTGTCCCGATAGAGTGGAGGACAGCAACAGTCATCCCTCTGAATAAAGGGGGACCATCTACTAACCTGGGAAATAAAAGACCCATAAGTTTGACTAGTCTTATATGTAAGGCCTTGTAAAGAATAATCATGGACCTGATGAATAATGACACAGAAAACCTCCAAATACTAGACCCGACACAATTCAGCTTTGTCAAGGGCGGGTCATGCCTACTTAATCTGGTAGATTTCTTTGACAAAGTCACTAAGGCCATGGATGAAGGTAAAACAGTACTTACCACCTACCTCAACCTGGCTAAGGCATTTGCCACAATTCAAAATCCAAAAAACGGCCAGCACTTCTTATAAGAGAGTCAGTAAATATTTAATGAATCAACAATTCCAAACCATTTTAGTGTAAATATTACACTAAAAATAAAATAAACAGACCAGTTTCAGCCCTTGGCCTTCCTCAGTGTGTTCAAACAGAATACAAAGCACAATCCTGTATATATATATATATATATATATATATATATATATATATATAGATAGATAGATAGAGAGAGAGAGAGAGAGATAATCCAATCACAAAGATTGGGTCTGCCCATCCTATTAATTAATTAAGGAATATTTAAAGGTGCTCATTCAATCCAGGGGGGAAAAATGCCACAATTACCCACTCAGGTATTATAATTAAACTCACAAAACTAGACATAAATCCCTACATCACCAGATGGATAGCCAGTTGGCTCATGGACAGGATGCATGGTTAAAGTGAGTGACTATAGATCCAGTAAGATGTCAGTTACTAGTGGTGTGACACAGGGCTCAGTGCTGGAACCAGTACTATTTGGAATATACTTCTCTGAAGTCAAGGTTAATGTGGAAGGCCTCTGAATGACAAAGTTTGCTAATGACTGCAAGCTGGGGGCAATCATTGAATTCACAATGAGATAGATATCCTTCAGGAGGGTCTAGATCAGATAATTGATTGGTGCCAGAACCATGACCTAAAACTAAAATGAAAAAATGCATTTTTCATACCCTTTCGAAAGTTAAATACCCCTGCAGATTACAACATCAATAGCACATCCTTAAGAATAGACTCAGAAGTGAGCGATCTAAGTACACAGATCAATAGTAGCTTGACTTTGACCACCATGTGTCCACAGTGGTGAGGAAGTCCTTCTATTAGACACAACTTACAAGTAAAGGTATGACATCCAGATCCAAAGAAATTATAGTCCCGCTGTTCTCAACGCATCATTGACCAATAATTGAGTACAACATGCCATTTGGCATGTACTTGACTAGGCACTTAAAGCAGCTGAAACAACCTCAGAGGTTCCTAACAAAGAAACTACAGGATGTAAACAACATCTTTTATGTGGATAGACTAAAAGCCCTATCGCTTTACTCTGTCTCCTAATGACTATTAAGGGGTGACCTATGCCTAATCTACAAGGCACTCACAAATCCAATCCTGATAGAGATGCTACACATCCACAAGTCAAACTTGACTAACCCAGTCAACAAAGAATAAATAAATAAAAATAAATAAATAAATAACCAGGACCTTGCCCTACTACCTCAAACTACGCTGTTGAAATAGTAGAAGATAATGAGGTTCCATAACATGAATATTATAGCTCCCCATTAGGCATGTTTGGTGAATCCTGACATCTGCTAAAACTAAGACAACACGTAATGGATCTGGATGTATATCAGACATCTGGTAGTTTCACTAATCTGCATGGAGTAATATACTAATGTGTATGCTAGGAACCTACAATACAATACAGCTATACAGACAATCACTTTATTTGTGGATGCCTGAAAAGAGTGGATATTTCTACCACTGACTTGTATAACATGCCTGGATGTTTAGTAAGTAGTACCAAGTATGCCCTTGCTGACCCGTTCCACAAACTGTTTAATCTAAGCATTGCTATAGCTGTTAGCCCTGAACAGGGGCTCACTGCAGTGGATATCCTCCTGCATAAGGATGGCCACACCAAAGAGCTTGGGAATTACAGACTTATCAGCCTGCAAGACCACAGAACACAATGCAACTGCTCTCATAAAGTGTGATATCAGAATCCTTGTTAAACTTGACCCTCAATAGTTTGGCTTTGTCAAGGGGAAATCCTGCTTATTAAATCTGGTTAACTTCTTTGACAGGGTCATGCAGGCAATTGACAGTGGCCATGTAGTATACAACATATCTAGATCTAGCCAAAGCATTTAGCACCATACCCTATACAGGCATCATAAAAACATTAATAGATCCCTGTGTGGTGAGATAGATAACAAGTTGGCTAAGGGACAGTACCCCATACAGTATGAGTCACAGGCACCAAATCAGAAAGTATGAAGGTGACCAGTGGTGTCACTCAGGGCTCAGTGTTGGGACCCTTCCTTTATAACAATTACTTTTCTGGATTCATGGCAGGGAGCCAGGACTACTGGTTTGCTAAGTCTGCAGATGATTGCAATCTGTGTGTCATTGTTACATCCCCCTCTGATGCCCAAGCTCCCCTTCCAAAAACTCTCACTCATAAACTCTAGGTGTACTTAAAATAGGCTAAGGTTAAATAAAAAAAATGCAGTGACATTTTACTTGGTCTTCGATCCATCCCTTCAGCATACTGCATTGCCAACACACGACTATAAAATGAAAACATAGTTAAGGATCTCGGAACTTGGGTTAATATCTCCCTATCTTTTGATCATCTGACAAAGGTAGTCAGGAAATCCTTCTACTTATCACCAAGGGAATATCATCCACAGTTAAGAAGGTTATCATTCCCTTATATTCAGCTTTGATTAGACCAGTTAGTGAGTGAAACATCCCCTTTGTAATGCACTTCATTAGACATATCAAACAGCTAGAAAGCCCAAGGGGTTCCTAGGAACTAGGAGAATCTGGCAGTACTGCCCCTTTATTCAGTATTTTGCAGACGTTTGAGGGAAGACCTATGTCTACCCTACTATGCCATCAGAGACCCAGTTGTCCTTGATCTCCTGTATCGACATAAGTCTAATACTTCCACTAACATCAGAAATAGGGACCTAAATCTTCACCAACAGATAAACTAAATATCACACAGTGCCTACCCTACCTCTAGAACAGTCCTCTTCAGGAGGCTAAACAAACAATGTGCTTCACTAGCATCCTTTAGAACAGAACCTAGGTGATTGGATGGGTGCCCACAATAGCATCTTTCAGAACAGAACCTGGGTGTTTGGATGGGTGCCCACAAATTTACACCAGGATTGACTGGCCTAGCTCTCCTTGAGAAAAGGGGTACAACCTGAGGGTGGGTAGTGCCAAGGTGTAAATGATCCTAAAACTAAACTGATTTGAAATAAATATAAATCTGCGAATTTAAGGAACTTTCTAATGATGTCATGATGAATGAATTGCTTCTGCTGACCAACTGATGACATCTAATGCAGGAAGTAGGGTTATCAATCGGTACTAAATAACAGAGTAGATAGACATGCCAGTGAAAAAAGAATGGATCAAAATACAAAATACAACAGATAAAGACTTAGAATGCCAGAGGATAATGCTTGCCTTTGCTTTTAAATAAGAAAATTACTTATCTGCTTTGGATGCCATTATAGGTTCATAGATTTATAGGTATATACTAGGCTAACGACCACCAGGACCTTTATAAGCCTAGCTGTACAACCCAGGTCTATGTTTGTCCATCGAATAAAAGTTACATTGAATGGCTAATATTCGAACGTTAACCATCGAACTTTAACATTACCAAACACGCTTATATTCGAAGAAAAAAAAATCACTGGATGGCCATAGTTGGCAGACATAGAGGAACCACAACATACTACTTACTTACTGGTAACTTAACTAGAAGAAAACCTGTCCTTTCCCCAATTTAGTGAGACCTTGGAGTTGGTATGTATAATTAGTGGGGGAGGGTGCGAGGGCACAGCCCCCCACTTAAGTAGTATTCAGTGAACACCAGACACTACTTATGTGGAGGGCTGTGCCCCCCACATTTCCCACTAATTATATATACCAACTCCGAGGTCACACTAAATGGTGTTCTTATAGCTAAGTTACCGGTTGTGGTTCCTCTATGTTGTCCACCTATGGCCATTCAATGATTTTTTTCAAATATAAACATGTTCGATAATGTTAAAGTTTGATGGTTAACAATCAAGTACTAGTCATTCAATGTAACTTTTATATATGGCTGAACATAGACCCATACAATCCAACCCATCTGTGTCCCTATATATCATGTCTGTTTATTTGGAGGGGATATGTTAGTTAGTAAGTTTCTAGATGTTATATGAATGGGGTATGTTTATTTATTATTTATTTATTTTATTTTACATTTGTTAACTGGCAAATTCTGACTGGACCAGGTCCATTTTCAGCGGAGGCCTGGGGAGAAAAGCTCCGGCATCTAGTTGTACAAAAACATTACAGCAAGTATAATACACAAATAAGATGTAGTAAACAGGTTACAACATATATGGCGAACATAGTAATATAACAAGAAATAACTAAAAACACTCCAAATAAATGATGGTATAGAAAATAAGTAAAATGACAATGTCAGTTACACATTGGTAAGCGAAGAAAATATATTAAGTAAATTCTACAGTTAAAAGTTCAACTTTTCAAATGAACAAGCATGCAGGTGATTAGAGATCAAGCAGGTGATCAGAGAGCAATTTGGAGAGTTAATAGCAGTATGGGTAAGGTTATGTGATACAGGGACATAACCAGGTACTAAGGAGATGTGACTTGAGGGAGTTTTTGAATATAGAGATGGAGGGGGCAGTTCCAATTTCTAGCAACGGTGTGGGAGTAGAGTGCTTTCCCTGCATTATTATTGGCCTTGGTGATGAAGAGGAGAGGAGAGATTTTGCACTAGATCTGAGGTACCAGTTTGCAGTGTAGACAGTAAGTAGATTGGATATTGGGGGGGGGGGGTTCAGGGTATTTGAGAATACTGTAGGCTGTACCCAGCTGGTGATAGTTAAGTAGCTGTGGTAACTCAAGCCATTTTAGCTATTTTAGTGCGGTACAGTGATGGGTTCTATAGGTTGAGTTAGTAGCAAACTTGGCTATTTTATTGTAGCATGATTCTAGTTTGTCTACGTTACACTTTCTGATTTGGGTGAAGATTGGTGCTGCATATAATAGGGTTGAGAGGAGGTGGTTTTGTGCAAGAGTGACTCTAGCTTTTTGTGCGAGAAAGGAGCCTAGCTTTTTGTGTACAAGTTTTATGGTATGTGAGATGTGGACATCAAAGTAAAGATTATTGTCAATTTCAATGCCCAGAAGTTTGGTGTGGTTAGAGGGGGAGATGGTGGTACTGTCCTTAGATGTTATGGTAAAGGTGAGCGTTTTTTTTTTTTGCTCTATTAGGGGAAAATGGTAGCAATTTTGTCTTTTTGGGATTTAGAATTAGTTGGATACCTGAGATCCATTTTTCTACAGAGTTGAAGGTATCCTGTGTGAGTGTTTGTAGGGTGGAGGGAGATGAGGCGGAGCAGATCAGGGTTGAATCATCTGCATATTGAATTAGTGTGCAGACCTCCCAACCATCCCGAATTACTCGGTTTTTTACCGAGTTTTGGGGTCCAAATAATGGGGTGCCACGATTCCTGAGTGGCACCCCTTCATTTCCGATTTTTTTCCAGGTTTTTAAAAATTTCTGCGCTTTCGGAGCTGATGTCATCACGTGCGTGATGACGTCAGCACTATCAGCCAGTCGGAATTGAGCTCAAGGGCTTTCCCGGCTGGCTGCTTGTTTGAAATTTGTCTGCGGCTTTCCTTTTCTGCTGCATACGTAAGCTGGTATCTGCGAGCTGCTCATTTTATTTCTTTCCTTTTCTGCTGCTTAGTTAAGCTGGCAAGCTGCTTATTTTCCTTCCCGTGTGCATCTGCTGCACTAACGAACGCTGGTACTGAATTCAATTACTGGCCTTATGAAGGAAATCGCTGGTACTGAAGGCAAGGTACTTCTACAAACTGCTGCACAGATGGACGGACAGAGAATATGCTTCTAAGGTACTCAACAGAGAGAGGTGTATGTGTGCGTGTGTGTATATGTGTGTGATCGCAATGCAACCACAGCTTCTCTACATTCAGTGCATTCTCGGCAACACTCTGTTCTGAAATTAATTAAGTAACCTGCTGCCAAGCATTACAAAGTTAAAAGAATGTTGCAGAGAATGCCGTACGTAAGTAGAGAAAGGAGCTATATTTTTGAGATAAGCTGCTAGGAGGAGACCATCTGTATAAACAGGGTCATATAACTTCTTTGATAGTAGCTTTTGGACTGCAGCTATGTAGTTGTTTTCTGTAACATGAATTCAGTACGTGTGCTACTCCTTCTTTGAGTTCCTCTTGTTGAAGTTAGCTTTCTTATTTTGTTAGTTACATGGGCTGACTGTAGATTTAAAACAGGTAAAACATTAGCTGTATGTTGTGGTTAAAGGTCTAAGGGTTTGCCACCGTTTTGCAGTTTTTTTTGCCATGAAGATTAACAAACAGTCTGGAATACAATAATCTGGGTTTCTTTCTTGTAGTCTTGTGAAGTAGGTGAGATTTGATTTCCTTATATCTGTTCGACATTTATTTTTTTGACTTCTTTTAGCTGTCAATGTATGGTTGTCACAGTTCTTTTATAGTGAATCCAGGCTTTGCTTCTATCTCTCGTGAGTTGGCTTGTAGTCTTATTAGTCCATGGTAGCAGGTTAGGTTGACTTCTTATTTTAATCGGTGGAAAGGTGCATAATCTAGCTACTGAGCTCAATAGTGCCATATTCTAAGACTTTATTGCTTCACTGAAGCTGTTTGCAAAATCTACCTTCCATTGCCTGCAGTAATACAAATTAGCCCTATGCCATTAAAGATCTAATGCTTGGAGAGGTTGACTGTTATGATGACCTAGTTACATATATTAAAATATATTGGCAACAAATTAAATGTCAATATTAATTTATAACCAACAAATAGAAATTGTTTCTGTGGAGTGAAATATTTAAGAATGGCCTGGTCTGTGGATTATTTCCCAGAAAATGTTAATATCTATATGGCATTCTTGAACTTGACAGCAGAATTTTAGTGTAGGATTTCACTGAAAGGTTAAAACAACAAGCACTGATATGCACTTAAGAAGTTCTTGAAACAGTCCAGAATGATCTGTTTCATCTTCATGTGAAGTTCCTTCCAGATTTTATTTAACTAGCTGCATCTCTTGTTAACATAATATCTTTTTAATTTCTGAGCCTTAAATGTTGCTAGGTTGTTTCCTGGGTAACATGAGACAGGAATCCATCCTTTTTAGTATTATAGATGAAACAGCATACTCAGATTATGTTGGGATAAGTAAACAGATGCATGTAAATTACTTTGTAAGGATTGAATTCACTAAATAATGACAGGCATTTGAATTTCAGCCTTCATATTCCTCAGAAAATAAATGGTAACACAAACTTTATTCTAGCAATTTTCAAAGTTTATAAGATCAGTATTTAAAATTTGTCCTTGTTTTGGGGCTGTATTCCCCCATTATTAGCTTTGTCCAGGTTTTTTGTGCTAAGAGGTTGAAAGCTATGGTGGTGAGACGTGAGAACTGAATTCACTAAATGATAGCCATTTAAGTTTCAGTCTTCATGTCTTTCAGGAAGCTGCTGATTTGGCATAGTGGTATGTTCTGACTGTAGTGGTGGCATATTTTGGTTGTCCTTCAGTTTGTGTTTGAAAGTTGATATCCCACAATTCATTGGAGTGGGCAGGGTTACATAATTATGCATGCAAATTTTACGTTAATCAGCGTACAGATTTGTACCTATTTTTCATGGGCCTTGTCCAGATTTTTGATGTTTCCAGGTTGAGAGGTATGTTAGTGTGGCATGCTGTGTACAGCTATTGAGGTTATTTGTGAATATAGAAAATAGTAGTGGGCCCAGTATAGGGTCCTGTGGGACTCCTATGGTGGTTGGAAGTTGTGGAGACAGATTTCCTTTCCACTGGACAGATTGTTGCCTGTCAGACAAGCAGCTTCTGAACCAGGCAATAGTAGAGGAGGTGAAGGATAGTGATGTTAGTGAGTCTAGTAGGATGGAGTGGGAGACCATTTCAAATGCCTTTGAGAGGTCTAGGAAAATGGTTGATACATATTTGTTATCATTCCTGTGAAGGTTGATATGATTAGTGAAGGATAGAAGGGCTGTGGTAGTGCTGTGATGTGGACGGAAACAGTGTTGTGTGGTAGATAGTAGATTGTGTGTGTTAAGAAATGTTATCACCTGCAAGTGGATGCATTTCTCAAGAATTTTAAATAGGGGTCACAAGTTTCCAATAGGTCAGTAGTTGGAGAAGTCGTAGGAGTTACCTCCTTTATGGAGAGGAATGATGTGAGATACTTTCCAGAGTTTGGGTATGTAGGATTCTTGTATGGAGCGGTTGATTTGGATGGAGACAGGATATGATAGGGAGTCACTATCCATTATTAGGTATGCAGCAGGTATATTATCAGCTGCCAGTGTGGTTGGTTTGAGTTTTAGGAGGAGTTTTTTGTTAGTTGAGGTGGGCATAGGTGATAGGCTGAAAGAGGGGGTACTGTGGGATAGGTTGGGTTGTGATTGAGGTAGGCTCTTTTTGGTTATTTGACTGGACAGGGTTAAGATGGACTTAGTAAAATGGTTATTAAATTGAGAAGCTATGTCTAGGGTATTGTCTGTAGAGTTGGGTGCTGGAGTAGTGGTTTTGCCTGGCTTTAGTAGGGAGTTAACGGAATGCCAGAATTTTTGTGGATTCTTTGAATATTTGCTTTGGGCACTAAGAAAATAGTTTTGTTTGTTTATTTTGGATTCAGCCTTGGCCTTGTTTCTAAGCTGTTAATAGTATTGCCTGGAGCTAGGGCTATTTTCAGTTTTCCAGTTTTTCCAGGCTTTATATCTGGCTTTTAGCAAGGCTCTAGTGTCCTTACTTAGCCAGGGTGCGTAGTTGGACTTACCTCTGATCTTTCTGCTGGAAGCAAGACTGTTAAGAATGTTAGAGAATGTTAGTCTGGGCATTACTGTCTCCCTCTGTCTATTAGATACATGGCTGCCAGACCCAGAGTGAATCTCCAATTTACCATTCACTGGTCGAGGTTGTGCTTAAACAGGGTTAAGGATGAAGTCACATGAATGGGGTGCCTGTTCCAGAGCATGGGGATCCTCTGAGATACACATCTGTCTTGCCAACATGTCTTATTTATGTCACAAGGAAATTATAAATCCTTGTATACTAGCTCTGATGTTCATTTTGCAGATGTGAAAAAGGTTCAGCAGATCTGGATCTGAGTATGCATTGTATGCCAGGCATAGATTGCCTCTCAGTAATTTGTAGGATACCAAGTATAAAGATAGGGATTTAAGGATATCAATTTAGGACAATGAGTTTATAATCTGGGTTCTCTTCTTGTAAGGAACCCTTATGGGCATTCCAGTTGCTGTACATTTGTTCAGGTACATGCCGAAGGGGCAATATACTCAATGATAGGTCTGATAAGGGCCTGATAAAGTGGCATGATGACTTCCTTGGACCTGGATGCTATGCACTTACTTATAAGTTGGGTGACATACAATGATTTTCTTACTACCTTGGTTATGTGTTGGTCAAAGGCCAGATTAATGTCTACATATGTTCCCAGATCCTTGACTACTAGGCCAACCTGGGTAGTGTAGTTGGTGTTTTTTTCAAAAAGCACTATATTGCATTTCTTGGCATTCACTTTTAATCTGAGACTTTGCTAACAGTCACTTGTCTGTGTTAGACACTCTTGTAAGATGTTTGTGTCATGGGGTCATCTGCAAACTTGGTCAACCAAAAGCCCTTAACATTAGCCTTTACCTCTGAGAAGTAGATGACAAATAGGTGCAGTCCCAGCATGTAGTTCTGAGGTACCGTACTGGTGACCGGTCTCTACGTGGAGGTGATATCACCAATTCTAACTTCCTGGGTCCTGTGTGTGAGTCAGTTGTTGCCAATCCAGTGAGTTATGTAGGGGATTATGCCCAGGTCAGTGAGTTTGTCAACTATACCTGAGTGGAGTACTGTATCAAACACCTTAGCCAAGTTCAGGTAGGTGGTATGCACCATTTTCCCATTATCTGTTGCCTTGGTGACCTTCTCAAAGACGTCTACAATGTTTAGAAGGCATGACCTTCCCTTGACAGAGCCAAATGGATGGGTCCAATGCCTGAAGGTTGCTTTTGTCTTTGTTGGTCATTTCCATGATAATTCATTCCATGGATTTGGATATTAGACTATTCAAACTAAAAGATCTGTAGTTTCCAACTGTGTCTCATAAAATGGATACAATTCTGCAGGGGTACCTCCCACTATACTTGCAGAACTGTAGAAGGATTTCAAATATCTGATGAGCAAGCTGAGTGTCAGAAAAATATGTATTAATGTGTGTGCTTAATGCTAATTAGAAACTAAATGAGTTAACACGTTTTTCATTCTATTTTATATGCACTATTTTATATACAGCCAAATTTCATATGAGACTAAAAGATGCTTTTGAAACTGCAGTGTGCTTTCTGAAACTTGCAAGATGCCCTCTGACCTAGTAATTGCTAGCACAGCAATATTCATGTTTATGCCTTTTGGAAATGTACTTGAGAAGCAGGTGATTATCTGCTAGGTCAGGAAGCAAAGAATGAACAATGCTATATTCTGTAATGTAATGATTTTAAACAATCAGCTCTGTTCGAAGTATGAGAACACGCACAGCTGCAGAAGTTAGAGATAACATAGACAAAGGACTGTTGGAGAAATGAACTGCAATCTATACTTGCTTTGTGCTCAAATTAGCCATAGTACCCTGAATGGTAACATTGCATATATCTAACCGGTGGTAACCAAGGCCACGTTGTTTTTCTTAGGAAGTTTCTTACAAAAATTGATAGTACAAACAGAAAATCATATAAACAAGCACTACGAAATGATGATGTTAAAACTTGTGATTTACTACGTCAGCTTGGTAGGCAATGTCTTATTAAAAAATGTATAAAAATGCCTGCATTTCCTGATTCTAGTTAGACAAACTCTGTATTAGCATATTTTTGTCTCCTTGCTGCAAGATTAAAGTGCCTTAACCTGAACCTACCGTGTATTGATCATTTTTAAAGTATATTTTTCCTTTAACAGTTTGGTCCTTCGAGCCGGATACATATCTCTCACTCTAGCTCAGGTCAGAATTGGGCCCGGTGGCATGAACCCGTACGGAGAAGTGGCCACATCGGTTCTTCTGCTTTGAAAGACCGCCGATTGAATTGTCGTTCAAAAGAGGCCAGCCACTGTTTCTGATCTGTGATTGGAGGACGAGTCAACGTTCCGGTGGGATCAACACACGGAGGCTCAGGTAAGGAGGAATTTATCTTTTTCTGTTTTAGATCAGGGACTTGTTACAGTATTATTGTTTTTGTCAGGGAGATTTGCATGTGCAGATCAGGGACAAAAAAGATTGCTGTCTTGTCATAGATCAGGGAAACAGAATAGGTAGGCAGTTATTCTAGATAACCTGTGAAAAGGTATAAATCGTGGTACCACGTGATAAAAAGAGTTACGTAACAATTTCTAACTTAGCTAAGGCAACATGGAAAATCAGTGCACAAAAAGTTCCCGAGACCCGCCCTTAACCGAAGACGCGAAATATATGCAATTACAGAGTGCCGATAATGTTAGGTATTATACAAAATGGGTTATAAATACAAATTTGATGGTAATTTAGATAAACCTTCACTTATTAAACTTGTTAGACAACTTAAAACAGATGCGAAAGGACAGCTAAAAAAGCAACGACAATTAGGAGTCCCTCAGGCACACAGGTGGCTTGAGGAAGCAAACAGCAGGGAACAAAAGATTAAAAATTCAAAAGCAATGTTCTTAGATAAAGAAGACAATAACTTGGTAATAGCAACAGCCCCTCCACCCCCTCCGCTTCCCTTACCAGAATATGAAGTGAGTGGACAAGCTGATCCACCTCCGCTATACCCAGCTGTTCCTGCAAAACCAAAACCGTTTGTCAGAGATCCTATCGAGACCAGGTCTCGAGCACGCAACTTAAGAGGGGATATTAAATTGTATGAAATGAATAAAAATTCACAAGCTATGAGTGAAGAAGAGATATGTCCACTCATAGAAGTACCAAATCCACAGGCAGGACAGGACCCAACTCTTCTAGTGTATAGACCGTGGACACCGGAATACATCTGGAAAGCCACAGAGGGAATTCCCCATCCAAAAGTTAATTTTAGAAAATTCTTAGAAGACTTACAGGGCATGAGGTTAAGTTACCATTTGAATGGAGAGAAGTAGAGAAAGTAGTTAGACAAATCGTAGGTCCAGATTGGCACATGATCAGTGGCAACTGGAATCCCCGTGACGCAGAGCTTAGACCACTCCCACATAGTAACACAGAACTGGACAACAGAGTAAAAGGTCTGACAGACCGAATCTCTGAGAAATGGAAGCCTAGGGCTGATTGGACTTGCATTAATCAATGCATACAACAAGAAGGTGAAACTGTTGATAGATATTATGCCAGATTATTAGAATGTTTTAATAACCATTGTGGAATGCAGGTACCTGAAGACCAAACACATGATTCCCCATATGAGCAACAGCTAAAGAATGCATTTTTGAAAGGCAGTATTGCACCTATTAGCAGCTTTATTACAAAGCACATGGTAGATCATCCAACAAGTAGATTACAGTCATTACTCGAATATGCAAGACATGCCGAAAGGCATTTTAATAGCAAAAAGAAAAAGAAAACTCAAGTATTTGCAGTAGAAGATGGATCAAAAGTCTTTGTAGTACAAACTGGGAAGAAGGGTAAGAAAAATACACAGGAAAACAAACAATGTAATAAACGATCAGAGGACTTTGAAGAGAGAAGGAAAAGGGGTGAATGTTTTAAATGCGGAAAAAAGGGACATCTAGCAAGGGATTGCAGACAAAATAAAAAGGTAACCACAGAAGACAAGGAGGGTGAGGACTGACTATATGGTAGTCAAGAATCACTGAAAAGGAATAAACAAGAAAAGACAAGTGCAAATGTGATAGAAGGGGTAGAGGATGTCATAGAAGAGGTAGAGGACGTGCACGAAATCACAGATAATGAAGAAAATGAAATTTTGGACTTAGCATTATTGAGCCTGGAGCTCTACTTAGCAGACGCAAAACTGGAAGTTACACTTCTGGTAGAGGGGAGGGAAGTTAAATTCATGTGTGACTCAGGGGCTTCACGAACCCTGATACATCCTTCCAAACTACCAGAAAATTCAGAATCACTTGACGACATATTAGTGAAAGCAGCTAATGGACAGCTGTATCGGGAGTCACTCTCCCACAACATAGTGATAACTGACCCAGTTTCAGGGATGACCCAGAAAATCTCTTGGGCAGAGACCTAATGCAGATATTTGGCATAGCCATAGTTCCAACTATGCAGGGTATGGAAGCACAGTGACAAATGGATACTTTTGTAGTGCGACCGGAGGGTGGAACATTTTATTGGTACAGCCAGGACTTAGTTATGACTGGTCCAGGGGCATTAACAGAAGAACTGATGAACGTAGCCATCAGTAAATCCCCCTCCCTTGACACTGATAAACAGCATTTGTTGCATTGCACTCTATATTACTGTAACAGACCAGGACCTGATAAAGAATATGAGCAAGAACTGTTTAGAAACCATGCTAACAGATTAGTATTACGAAATTTGTACTGGGACACAGAAGGAAACAGCGTAGTAAGCTGTTCATTGCCCCAGAAATTCCTAGCACTTTACAAATCTAATCGATTACCACATGTGAGTTTAACAAAAGATAGAAACGTGAAGTGGGCAGACCTAGGAGAAAAAGTCACAAGGTGGGAAAAGCAGACAGAGTTAGAACTTTCTGAACAGGGAGTACAAAAGCAGAAACTAAATTGGATAACGCAGACACACCCAGCTGTACACTCACAGGCAAGTGAGAATAGCTGAGTAGCACTCTTACTAGAGGAAGAGGAAAAAGCCTTACGAGACATACCAGAGACTCTCTGGTCAACAGGGAAATCAGATGTAGGACTTATTCGTACAGCAGGACCAGTTACTATCACGCCAAAATCAGCATTTAGACCTCAAAAGAGACAGTATCCCTTGAGAAAGGATGCAGAAATGGGAATCAAACCTATAATAGCAGACTTACTTAAGGAAGGAGTCTTGATAGAATCTCCTGATTCACCATGTAATACACCCTTATTTCCTGTTAGGAAAGCAAACGGAGAATGGCGTATGGTCCAAGATTTACAAGCTGTAAATGATGCAGTTATACCCAGGGCACCTACGGTGCCAGATCCACACACTTTATTGAATGATTTGAAACCTCAACAAAAGTATTTTTCTGTGGTAGATATTAGCAATGCATTTTTCTCAATACCAATACACCCTGACAGCCAACATTAATTTGCATTTACATTTCAGGGGAAAAGGTATACATATACGTGACTACCACAGGGATATTGTGAAAGTCCAACAATATTCGCACAAGAAATGGCAAGTAACCTGGCGGGATTTATCCCACCGAAAGGCAGTCAGATTTTACTTTATGTAGACGACATTCTGCTGGCAGCCCCCACCCAGCAAGAATACAGAGAGAATACCATAGCATTATTACAATTTTTAGCAACTCAAGGACACAAGGTAAACAAAAACAAACTGCAACTTTGGAAAAAACAGGTCAAATACCTGGGATATGTAATATCCAAAGAAGGCAGAATATTAGATGAAAACAGAAAAACAGCAATATTACAAGCATCGAAACCAACTACCAAGAAGGAAATTATGTCCTTCCTGGGTACTACTAACTTTTGTCGGAGTTGGATTCCAAACTATGCTTTGGAATCAGCTCCGCTGACCAACGTGATATTCAAAAAGCCTATGGCAGCACAAGATTTATTACAGTGCACACCAGAAGCAGAATCAGCTTTCTGCAAATTGAAACAACTGATAGCTTCTTCATTAGTTTTAGGATTACCAAACTATCATAAACGATTTTTCCAAACTGTTGATTGTAAGCAAGGTTATATGACATCAGTGTTAACACAACAGCATGGGGACAAACAACGCCCCATAGCTTACTATTCATCACAGCTGGACCCAGTGGCGCGATCCTTGCCCCACTGTGTACAAGCAGTAGTCGCAGCTGCAATGGCAGTGCAGGCTTCAGCCTCAGTAGTATTGTTCCACCCTCTCACATTGAGAGTGCCTTATGCAGTCACGATTATTTTACTGCAAGAAAAAGTAGCATATCTTTCTCCTGCTAGACATCTTTCCTGTATGACTATACTGTTGAGCCAACCTCATATGACAATTGAACGATGCACAACTTTGAATCCGTCAACCTTGCTCCCAACCCCTGCAGATGGCAAACCACACTGCTGCCTCTAGGAGATTGAGCAAAAGACACTACCTAAAAAAGATTGTACAGATGTTCCCTTGGATGATGCCGAGGTGACATACTATGTGGATGGCTCGTGCAGGATGGGTCCTACAGGACAGAATCTAGTGGGGTATGCAGTAGTTTCTGATACTGAGATTTTAGAAGCAAAGTCTTTACCGCATAACTTATCTGCACAAGCAGCAGCATTGATTGCTTTGACAAGGGCATGTACCTTGGCAAAAGGTAAGAGAGCGAACATTTTTACTGACAGTCAGTATGCTTTTTCTACTGTACATGTTTTTGCGCAGCAGTGGAAAAATAGAGGAATGATAACATCTACTGGTAAACCAATTAACCATGCACAATTTATTTTAGACTTGTTAGACTCTATTCAGTTACCTCAGAAAGTAGCTATTTGCAAATGCGTAGCTCATACCAAGCAACAGGATAGAATTTCAAAAGGTAATGCGAAGGCTGATACAGCTGCAAAACAAGCAGCTTCAGCTTCAGAAGTATTTCTTTTGAGTGAGGAATTACAACCATCTGAGATTTTAGACTTAGAAATGTTAAAAACAATGCAGACACTTACTACAAATGTAGAAAAACAAAAGTGGATAAAACGAGGAGCAATCCTTGAGAAGGGACTGTACATCTCCAAAGAGAAGAAACCGATCTTGCCATCTAACTTGTTTAGATATGCAGCTTTGTTGAGCCATGGGCAGTGCCATGTCTCAACAGGGGGGATGGTACAGTTAGTGAATCGAGTGTTTACGACGTATGGATTTACAAACTACACAAAACATTTTTGTGCAGCATGCCATGTTTGTAACAAGCATCATGCAGAATGGGCATTAAAACCTAAGCAAGGGAGTTTCCCTACACCACCGTATCCATTCCATACTATTTGTATGGATTTTATAGAGCTGAACAAATGCGAAAATAGGAAGTACTGCCTTGTCATTATAGATATGTTTTCCAAATGGGTGGAAGCTTTTCCAACAAAAAAATCCAGATGCAGCTACTGTTGCAAAAGTCCTTGTTAAAGAAATTATTCCGAGATTTGGCATACCGGAAAAGATTTATAGTGATAATGGCACACAATTTGTAAATCAAACTATACAACAACTCAGCTGTTATTTTGGGATTTCTCTGAAAAATCATTGCGCATACCACCCCCAATCTGCAGGATTAGTAGAGGCATAATGGGGTTTTGAAAAACAAGCTTAGGAAATTGATTAGTGAGACACAAAAGAACTGGGTGCACCGTCTACCTCTGGCACTGTTGAGCATGAGAACTGTTCCAAATGTAAAAGGATTAACTCCTTTTGAAATTCTGTTTGGGAGGGCATATTATACACCTCAATGGAAACCTCTCATGCCTGCAGAGCAGGAGGCTGACAGTTCACTTGCAGGGTATATGAGGCGATTTTTGAATAACAAACTTTTGCAGTTAAATTCTGTTTCAGATAAAGAGCAAACCAGACCATCGGAAGCAGCAGTAGCCCCAGGTGCATGGGTCTGGGTGAAGATCGTGAAGAAAAAGAACTGGAGTTCTCCAAAGTGGGAAGGGCCGTACCAGGTACTACTGTCAACACCCACTGCAGTCAAGATCGTAGAGCGAGCGTCCTGGATTCATTTGACACATTGTAAACTGGTTAAGAACTTTGAACTGGACAAAAACCTTGTTACTGTTGTACAACGAGAACAAAATGACCAGGTATAGAGTAAACAGAGATGCAGAACAACGTCAGAAAATTTGCATGATTATTCTGATAGCTATACTGATAACATTGATCTTTTTGTTGTGGCCTTTCCTTTTCCCAGCCACAAAAGTTGAACTGATCAAACGTGATGCATTATTCGTAGACTGGCATCCAAACTTTAACACTTACCAAGCAATTAAATATGTGTATGCCGAGACTTTCAATGTTTCGAACTGCTGGATTTGCACAGCTATACCAACAGCATACGGGGGATTATTAATGACTGCTGTCCCCCTAGGGGTCAATAAGACCTGGGAAAACTTGATTTTTGATACTTCACCTGTGAAATCACAAGACAAAATAGCATTGTACCTACCTGTTACACAAAAAGGGAGTGTATGTTTTTACAAGAATGACACTATTCAGGTGGGTTGGTGCAATTGCAATGTGACTGTTTCTTATAAATGTTATATTAAACCCAGTAAGACTAAAACTATTTGTGATACAAACTATGATGCATATTTCGCTAAGATCCATAGAAATGTTGATGAGATACAACATAATCCTGTTCTTTTAAAACAGCTTTCTATTATTGATAAGAAAATGTTTCATGCAGGGCAAGCTTATATCAATACTAAAGTAGAGAATTGTTATTTTGTTTGTGGGAAAAAAACATATAAATGGCTACCTGAGAATTGGTCCGGAAGTTGTTTTTTGGGTTACCTGGTTCCAACCATACGACACACTGCAGCTTTGCCTCAGGGAAAATTTGAAACGTCAGAGAGGTCAGCAGTAAACCTAGAAGTCCAATTAAGAGACCCGAGAATCCGGTAGGACGAATCGAAGCAGGATGGAGAAACCATAACTCCGTAAAAAACAAAGATAAACTGACACACATGGACTTGAGTGACACCATTATATCATGGGTAGGCATAGCCCCTGCATATGGCACAGTGAAATCGATTTGGGAGCTGAGAAAACTGTCCAAACTTCTAGAAGTTATGAGCAATGCAACTTTTTCTGCTCTCGAATTAGTGACTGATGAACTGAATGCTATGAGAACTGTGGTGCTTCAGAACTGCATGGCTCTTGACTTCACCCTAGCAGTGAGAGGTGGTACGTGCGCTTTAATCAAAGAAGAATGCTGTTCATATATTCCTGACAACCAGCACGAAATAAACGACCATCTTGAGGTGATCCAGCAAGTGTCGACCATGACCAAACCAGGCCCAAACCCTCTGATGGACTTTTTCCAGAATTTGTTTGGGGGGTGGGGTTCCATCCTAATGAACATCCTGATTGCCATTTGTGTGGGATTACTCCTATTAGGAGCATGCATTTGTTGTGATATTCCCTGCATGAAAAAGTTAATCAAAGAATTTATAGATATATCAGTTTCTGAGGCTTTGTATCTGAAATTGAAGAATTGTTGAAAAGTGAAACACTTTCATAAGTTTAAACTGAATGACTCTCTTAACTACAAATCCTGAATGGAAGAGGTTAGGAGAAGCAGCAAACTGTTTATTCTTTTGAAAATAGAATTAAAAAGTATTAACAGGGGGGAAATGTCAGAAAAATATGTATTAATGTGTGTGCTTAATGCTAATTAGAAACTAAATGAGTTAACACGTTTTTCATTCTATTTTATATGCACTATTTTATATACAGCCGAATTTCATATGAGACTAAAAGATGCTTTTGAAACTGCAGTGTGCTTTCTGAAACTTGCAAGATGCCCTCTGACCTAGTAATTGCTAGCACAGCAATATTCATGTTTATGCCTTTTGGAAATGTACTTGAGAAGCAGGTGATTATCTGCTAGGTCAGGAAGCAAAGAATGAACAATGCTATATTCTGTAATGTAATGATTTTAAACAATCAGCTCTGTTCAAAGTATGAGAACACACACAGCTGCAGAAGTTAGAGATAACATAGACAAAGGACTGTTGGAGAAATGAACTGCAATCTATACTTGCTTTGTGCTCAAATTAGCCATAGTATCTTGAATGGTAATATTGCATATATCTAACCGGTGGTAACCAAGGCCACGTTATTTTTCTTAGGAAGTTTCTCACAAAAATTGATAGTACAAGCAGAAAATCATATAAACAAGCACTACGAAATGATGATGTTAAAACTTGTGATTTACTACGTCAGCTTGGTAGGCAATGTCTTATTAGAAAATGTATAAAAATGCCTGCATTTCCTGATTCTAGTTAGACAAACTCTGTATTAGCACGTTTTTGTCTCCTTGCTGCAAGATTAAAGTGCCTTAACCTGAACCTACTGTGTATTGATCATTTTTAAAGTATATTTTTCCTTTAACACTGAGTTAGTCTGTGAATACCCATTACCATTGTGGTTGGTGTTACTATCCACTTAAAGAGGGCATGCCAAGAATCACACTTTATATATATATATATATATATATATATATATATATATATATATATATATATATATATATTACCTCTCTGAACCACTCTAATCTTTTCCCTATACCATTACTAATAATAACCTCTTACTCAAACTAACTTCACAACTTAACTCACCCCCTACTTCTACTCTAATAACCAACATCATGACCCTCAAATCTCTATCCCTACTTACTCAAATAATACTTCTAATTACCTTAACTTACCTAAATTATATCACCCAACCTACTAATGCAAACCACCCCCCCATTTCACACCACTACCCCATCCTCAACAATGTACACATCTACTGTTACTCCTATATCTACCAGTCTCTACCCCCTCAACACTAGCATGCTTTTCCCCTATAGACTCCTACCTAACTCTAAAAACACTATTCCCAACTACACTAGTCTAATGTCCACAAAACTTTCTACCTGTATACTAAACCTCAAACAAACCAAATACCTCATCCATCATCTTATCTCTATCCTTCTGTCCGGGGACATCCACCCAAACCCAGGCCCCACTACCACACTGCATCCAACCCCCCAAGCAACAGGCAAACCCCTCCACTTCTCAGCTCTAAATGCTCAGAGCCTATGTAACAAAATTCCAAACCTTCATGCCTGGCTTCTATATAACCTGCCAAATATTCTCTCCATCTCAGAAACCTAGCTTAAGCCCCACATACATAATTCTGAAATAACTCCTCCCAAATACCGCATGTTAAGGAATGACAGAACACAAAAAAGGGAGGTGGTGTAGCACTCCTTTACTCGGCATCCCTCTTACTCATCCCCTATACCAAACCCTTTCCCAAATTTGGCAAGGCAGAAATAATACCAGCCCTACTTCACCTAAACAAGCATAAACTCATATTTGTTCTCTCCCTCTATATTCCCCCTGGTGACAATATCTCATCCCTTGAAGATATTCTCTCCTGAGTCTCATTACTCATGAAATCATAATCCTGGGGTACATGAACATAAACTGGGCCACAATCCAATCTCCCTTTAACTCACTCAATATTAACTTATATAACTTTACAAAACTAATCAATTCCACTACCAGGCCTTCCAAGAACTCCACCACTGGAACTACAATAGACTGGAATCTAGTATCCCATCCTCACTATATCTCTGATAGTGATATTCTCCCAGATCCACTAGCTGATCATTTCCCCACTTTTGTCCACCATCTTCCCTCTTTTGTACAACTAACTCACACCTATATTTCCACTCATTGCCTAAAGAACTTCAATGCTGAAACCTTCTCAAATGCACTAAAAAGAACAAACTGGAACCCATTAAAAACTCTTTCCCTAGATAATGCTCTATCCTACTTTAACTCTACTTTCACAAACCTGCTCAACTCATTTGCCTCTCTAAAAACAAAATGTATAAAAAGTAACCTTGTACTCTGGTTAACCAAAAACACCTTAGCTACTATTCGACTCCATGACAAAGTCTGGACACGTTACCACAAAATAAAAACCACTATCGCCCTAAACAAATATAAAACACTACAAAATAAAGTCAAAAAACGTATTACCTTAGACTGCAAAGCCTATTTCTCCACTCTCTAAACCAACCACACCACCAATCCCAAACTATTTTGGAAAGGAATCTCATCTATCCTCAACCCGGGAAAAAAAGAAAACCCTTACCCCAACCCAGATGCCTTTGACATGGACTTGACCAATCAATTTAACTCTTTCTTCAGAGTCCATAAGACACTAACATCATCCTTCACCAACACCTCTACAACCCCTCCTCAGCATGCTCCCATCCCTTCCTCCTCTAGTATCCCTTGCCCCTAACCTCCACCTTTCTCTATCAATCCCATCTCTATATCCACCATAAAAAAACTTCTCCTAAAATTAAAACCTGGTTCCAATGCCCCTGATGAAATTCCCTCCTACTTCCTAAAAGTAGCCACAGAAGCCATTGCTCTCCCTATCAGCATACTAATTAATCAGTCTATCTCAGAAAGCCAGGTCCCCTAGCTCTGGAAGAAGGCCTTTATTATTCCTCTCCATAAAGGTGGCAATAATAATGACATCCCAAACTTTTTCCCTATCGCCATCCTATCCCCTATTTCTAAGCTAATTGAAAAGTGTGTACACCAACAACTCTTACCCTACCTCATCAATAATCAGCTACTTACCCTCACACAACATGGCTTTAGACCAGGTCATAGTACCTCCACTGCCCTCCTCTCCTTCCTGGAAACAATCAACAAAGCCTGTGACTCTGGCCACTTTGTATCCAGTCTTTTCCGTGACCTCTCTAATGCATTTGACACTATTTCCCACAACCTCCTTCTTACCAAACTCTCTAAACTTAACCTATCCCCTTCCTCTACCCAGTGGTTCTCAAGTTATCTCACAAACAGGCAACAAGCAGTTAAATGGAAAAAAAGCTACCTCACCCTTCCTTAATACATCCACAGGCATCCCCCAAGGTTCCATTCTAGGCCCCCTACTATTCAACATGTTCATAAATGATTTATTCCAAGCCATTCCTAACTCCAGTCTCATCCAATATGCCGATGATTCTACTATAATCTGTTCCTCCCCTTCCGTCACAACTCTTAACAATCTAACATAAGCCGCCTTCTCTTCCACTGAACAGTGGATGTTCGACAACCATCTAGCCCTTAATGCAACCAAAACAAAACTTATGTTATTCAATGCATCCAAAACCTCTTCCCTAGACAAACAATCCTTCATAATTACCAGCAATAATAATACCACCCTAGAACTAGTCTCTGCCACAAAATTACTAGGAATTATCATTGACAATCAACTAAAATTTGATAAGCATCTACAACAAATATAAAAAAAAACATAAAATGCTAGGTGTGCTTTACCGCCACAGTCGCTTTATCTCTCCCACCACCAGGATTACATTAGCTAATACATACCTCATCCCATCCCTTTTATATGGTGCATCTATCCTAACCAGCCTACAATCTTCCCTCAAAACAAAACTCTTCATCTTGTTATAACAAAATATCCAAATTTGCGGCAGGTCATAGAGCCTCTTCTCACCACTGTAATTCCCTTCACCAACTAAGTTGGCTAGAATTACCAGACTTTCTCACATATACCCAGTTCATCCAAGCACACAAACTCATTCATAACCCAGACGTCTCTCTGCCTATCCTTAGCAAATACCTTTGAAATGCATAAACCAAATAGACTCCTAAGATAAAATTCCCAAAACCTAATTAAACTGCATAAACCAAAACATCCTGCTGGGAATCAATTGATGTCCTTCTCTCTTGTACGCCTCTGGAACTCTCTTCCTTCTCCCATTCGCACCACCAGCAGTCTCTCCTTGTTTAAAACCTCACTGCACTCGCACCTTACTTCACAATGGAAATGCTCTTGCTCTCATCCAACCTAATTCTACCACACTTTCTTCCTAACTTTCAAAACTTTGTTGCCTGTCACTATCTCCTAAAGTTTTACATCCCTTGGGACATATTCGACCAATGACTAAAAAATGACCTCATTGTAATTCCCTAAAAAAAAAAAAAAAAACTACTTACTGAATTAACCTGATGTAATTTTCCTAATGAAAATCTTTTTTTATTTCTGTATTATGTAACATTTATTTGAATTGTGCAATATGGGTTTGTACTATACAAAATATGTATTTAACATTTAATTGAAATGTATATTATGGATTGGTGCTCTTTCTGTACTATGGATTTGTATTTCTCTGGAGCTTTTCTCCCCAGGACTCCATTGAAAATGGACTCCTCGTAGCCCAGTGGATTATCCTGGAAAACAAACTGCAAAATAAATAAATAAAATATATAATTTATGGCGTTGTGAATCTATTGAATATCTTGAAAACACAGATAGGACTTGCAATCTTTCTCATCAACATGCATTAACAGAGGCAGCACATATGGTTTCTTTTGGCATAGTTTGAGAGAACCTTACAAGCTCAGGAGAGTGCCCTGCCCCAAGTGTAAAATGTTTTGGAATATATGGCCAACAGTCTTATATCATGTTTGTTAGATGGGCACCTCCTATAAAAGAAAGTACACCACCACCACCACCATACTAGGCTCTTTTATGTTACCTGCCAGGTTATCAGTTATTTCTTAAACCTCAGTCTTTGGGAATGCTAAAGTGAAAGTTTGCCTTTTAATCTTTATTAATACAAACCTATATTCCTTATTGTTTTGCACTATTTCTAACAATGTCCTAAAAGAAAGTTATCAGCAAATAGTCTTGCATCCCTCAGATTCCTTCAAATACTATAATCTATAGTGAGTGCCTGCCTGTTTAGGAGAAAATAAATCTACCAACTGTAATAACTGTGTTAAATTAATTGAAAAGATGTAACTAGGTAACTATAAGAGTGAGGAATTTACATTTTTTTCAATGCAAGCAAATGACAGACCCCTACTAATCTTCTGCCTCCATTAGCCAACAATCTGTAGATAAAACTTAATATCTTAATAATGAAAAAAAATCTGAAGAAACAAAAAGAAGAAAATGCAAAGCAAGTCTTCTCTCATTAAAAAAACATAAAACTAAAGCCAATATTGGGTGCTCTATATGGGTGGGTGTTAGTAAGAGAGGATCCTAGGCTTATTGTTCTGAGACAGATCCTCAGACTCTTGCTCTCCTCCATCTGCATGGGTTAACAGTTGTTTGCCCACTTTATGGGTGAAAGTCTTCTCAATGACATCTGTCCACACTGTCTCCTTACTATCTCATCAGGAAACTTAAGACAAGTCTATACAATCACCAATAAACTAAATAGATTAATCACACTCTCCCCTAAGAAATGAACTTCACTGCACAACATTGAAAAGGGCAGTTTGGCTTCCAGTAAAACAAAGTGTCAAAATTCTGTTAGAATCACAATGATTCCACCTGCCAAATAATCAAACTTTATCTCAGTTAGCAGCCAAACTAATTAAATAGGTCTATATTAGATTGTCAAAATCTTCTTTCATCGATGGCTTATTCATCGATCCCTATCCATCGAAACTAACTTCAGCGAACATCATCATTTTTTAGAGGGTAAGTAACCAACTGGCCAGTACCCCACCAAAACACACATTGCACTAAATCAAACACACACACACACACACACACACACACACACACACACACACACACACACCCCAACTATATATACCAACTCTCAGAAAGCACTATGGTGGGGAAAAGGGCAAAGTTGTGGTGTTTGCCAATTGGTTACTTATCCTGTAAAACGTTAATTGTTCACTGAAGTTAGTTTTGATGGATAGGGTCAATGAAAGAAGATTTTGATGATGTAATATAATTCCAATTAAATAAATGTCTTCCTACAAACCTCAGAAGCCAGAACCACTCTGTACCTACATTATGACCACCAAAACAAAATTCCACTGTACTCATCAAAAAGATATGCATAGCTCATAATGCAGCCATTGTCAACTCTCTGGATATTCAGTTAGATAAGAGGTTTATGTTTCACCCTCTTCCTAAAAAAAGTACTACTCACGGAGAAAAGAAAAGTAAGACCATAAAGAATGCAAAGTAAGTGCTCCACCCACTCATTCTAGATGTTTGTTTTAAATAAGCAAGATGACAAGATGCAGAATCAAACCAAGCAAGAGAATAGTTAAGTGGAAACATTAGCAGCCACAGCAAATACAGCAATGATTCTTCTAACAGAATAAACCTAACAGTAATAATCAATGATGACCTTACCTATCATCTCTGTGTAAGAAAACATTACCTAAACACTTGGAGACGTTTAACAAAAGGACAATGAAGAATATATATAACTTCTTATTTACCAAGGTAGCAAAGGGTCATGCATATAACACAGATGTCTGTGGCTCAACCTATAAGCTTTCCTCTTTGCAGCAAGCTGTTAATTGAAATAGAAAAGCAGCCTTCTGCATCAGTATCTATTAGTTTGGAGGATCTTTGCTGGATAACAAATTATCATGTATTCTAATAAAAAAGTTAAATAGCCTACCTGAAAATCATACCTACCTAACCGTACTACATCTTTTTTATAATAACACAAAAATAAAGGGATGATTTCAACATGTAGTTCATTAACTCAGATTTGCAATATCTCAATAACTTTTGTAATGTTGCTTTAGCTTACATTTAAGTTAATATGTTTATGGGTCTGCCAATAGCATCTCAAGAGTGCTGTAAAACAGTTCTTAAAGGGGAATGTCCATCTGCAACCTCCCATATATCCTGTAACCCCTGCTGTTTGAACATGTGCCTAAAACAGTCTCAGAAATTGCTTTGACACAATCCATCTATTCCCTGCTTCATTTTATAAACATGAGAACAACAGCAGAAGAATTTTCTATAGCATGAATATACCTTAATATCACAGATAATGAGTTTAGACAGCTGTTTGTGTCATTTATGAAGGCAAAAAACATCACCCAGTAACCAACCAGAACCTTTTTTAAAATGTCGGATATTTTGGGAGGTTAGGACTTTCTCTTACCAGCTTGGCAAGTACCAGTGCAACCTTCATCATTGGACATGCACACCCTCCAAACAATACACTCTGGATGCTGGCTGGAAAAGGCCAAGCTTGATTTGCACTGGAAATCCTGCAGGCTGGTCTTCTGACCATCTTACCCACAATTGTGAGCACAAAAGACTGCTTTGATTTCATCCATTCATATTATGAACTTCCTTCTGCAGTAATGCTCACTTACAGTGGAATAATGGAATTGGCTGCTACAGGCATGGAAGACGAAGTGCTGATCTGTTCCTGTACAGTGGGGAGCCAGAGTTGCAATTATCATTTACCCAGTTAGCACTATGGAACCATGTCTGATTAAATGTTTTAAAATATCACTTTTATGAAGGTACCATATAAGAAAAGAAAAAGTTATTATGTAGACCATGCAGAAACATGGTACAAAACAATACAGCTCTTTGCTGCTTAGCAGCTTAAAGACATCTTTTTTACCCTTCCTCTCTGGATACTGGATCCTAGAGAACATATAGTAATAATACTTCGGATGAGTGTAGTATATTTATATGGGTACATTTAACTCATTAACTCCTATATCACACCTCTAGCAGCCTATACACATCTTGCATTCCAGAGCATTTTCTGGAAATAAACTTAAAACGTATAAGATAAACAAATATATATATATATATATATATATATATATATATATATATATATATATATATTGTGAAGAATAAAAGCTATTACAACTGTACAAATAGCAATGCTATGAGTAAGAAGTATTCTTTACAGTGATAATAGTTGCTGCATTCATAGTCTTTTCTACAAATACTGCCATGCATAATAATGTGCACAACCCCCAAATTATATTTTTCTAAACTTTCACAAATTTTCATATCTTGAAAACTATACAACCTACATACATATTAGAACATTTTTGTTAATCAGACATAAGCTTTCACACGACAACAAGAAATTCATATAAGGAATGGATGGTGCAGCGGTGGCATTGTCACCTCACAGCAAGAGGCTCTCTGGTTGGGTTCTCAGGTGGGGTACCTTCTGTGTGGAGTCTGCATATCCTCCCTGCATTTGTGTGGGTTTCCTTTCACGTTACAAAGACATGAATCTGGAGCATTTCTCCCCAGGCATCTGCTGAAAATTGGCTTTGTTCCAAGTTGGACTTTCCTGGTTAACAAATGTTAAATTAATAAAATAAAAGCATGTGGTTATTGAGATATTTACATAAATATGAAGGCATATGTTTAATTATATAATTAGCCATATAAGTAATACTGGATATCTCTTAATCTCTTAAGATGTGCAACCTACAGTGGAAATATAAAAACAGTTTTCATCAACGTCTAAGGTTTCACCTATTGTCATTAAGTACATATGGAAATATTGCTTATTTTCATAGTTACTAACACACAACTAACAATATATCCAGTATAATGCGATATAAACCAGCATTTTCAGTAAATTGACCTGTCATCCACATTGGTGTTTTACACTATACACCTCAATAAAACGTTAGCCTCTCAGTTATGAAAAATATGAATATAAATATGAAAATATGAGGTAAGTGGCAAATAAAGATTAATTTCTCATTTGCAGGACATCCTAGACTAACAATCTTAGTGTCATTTTGTTAACAACATATTGCCCTTTCTAATACAGCTTATTAATAGCCAGTAAGTCACATACTTAAAGAAGCCAGATACAAAAAAGTTCTGGACACCATAGGGAGGTATGGGTGCGAACTGGAAGTATACAAAAAAGTACTTTTAGGCTTGAGTGAACTATAAATTTTCAAATAATAGTGTCATTGCTGCAGGATAGGTTGCCCCACCTCCCTTGCTCTAACCATTTCATGCATGACAGTCTTTGTATGTTTACCTCAATGCCAGTTACAGGCTTTATACATTCCTGTTTTTTTTTTTTTTTTTTAATTATATCATATAAGGCAGCAAGATTAGGGGATTAAGGCTATGAAATATTAACAAACTGCATCATGTAGTCTAGGGTTTGATTCTCTCAGCACCCACTTGCTCTTACTGTGGCACTCAGAATAGGTTGCTTAACCACACAGTGGTTATGGGCTGAGTCTTGGGTTTATAATAAGTGCTCTACCCTAGTTAACAAATAAAACATACTTTCTTATCTCTCCTTGGGTTTAGAGTTGGAAGCATATTTTATTGTTTCGATATTTCTATGCCTTTTTGTGTTGTTGTGCTTCAATTTAGATAGGTTTAAGCTTTCCTAGGCCACTTTAGAGTTCCCTGGAGCCCTTTCTGGTGTTATTGTTCTTTTTCCCGCTGTTATGATTCAAAAAAAAAAAAAAAAAAAAAGAATAGCGTAAGACCTGATAGAGACCCTTTTAAACGTCTGCTCTCTAATAACCATGGCAGGCAGCAGTGGCATAGAATGATAAAGCCCTTACTATAGCCTAGGTGACCCAGGTTCAAATAGTGGCTTGGGCATCTGATGTGCTGACATGAGAATATGGGTGATCCCATCCTGGGGGAGGGTGTGCATGAGTATGCCCCCAGCGATTTATCTCCAATGGAGTTTGAGATGTGTGAGGATAGGGGAAGCAGGTACATTGACTTTGTTGTCATTAAGGTGAGATAATATGTTAGAATGCTGTATGTTCATCCCCAGACATCATATGAGTGTGGGGGGGGGGTTAAGGACATAACAGGAATAACAGCCAAGAAAATGGGGCAAACATAGTAAACAGTAACATCAAAAAACATAAAGTGATGCCCAAACACAGGAAAACTCAATTTCATTTAATATGTGCTTTTGTCCTGAATACTCCTGGACAAGCTAATGGTCACCTGCAGTGGCAAAAAAAATAATAATAATAACCATGACATGAAACTGTATTTGTATACCTCTACAGAAGTCTGAGGGCAGGAACTGATATGTGCCTCCATCCCTTTTTCACTCATACATTTCAACAGCAAACACTATATTACTTAAGCATCTATTGTTACAGTGAGCATGCTCACACAACTGCAGCTTCCATCTCCAGGCAAGTGTGATAGCTTAAATGCTGCATGGAAGCTTGTGCTGCTATATGCCTGACATTGGGGTAACCAAGATTCTTAACTCTTGTATCCGGATTACTTTGCTCTCCTAAAATACAGACCCAAAAGTATTTTAGTCAGTGTTTGTGGCTCTTAGTTTCAATCTCAACAATTTTTTTATCAATAAGATATTTCTGGATACACAAATAACTTGTGCAAATGTGAGAAATGATGTTATGTGAGACTAGAGATTGCTTTTAAAAGATACTTAAATAGTTCAAATGTATTTCAAGATGAGGAGGACAGAGAGTACAGCAGCACAGTTCATTGTATCTAGTTCATCTCTCAATTACTTTACTCATCATGTCAATCTTCCACTCTGTCAGAATTCCAGTGATAAGTACATTTAAAGGCTCTTCTGTATGTCTGTTCTTGTGTGCTTCAGAAGGCCAAAAATGCCTCTGTTGCCAAGGCCGGGAAGGCAGATGATGATGTCGGTTACCAGGTTCAGAATGTGCAATTCTTCTCTCTTTAGTTCTACAGCTTCTGCTGAGAAGCCTGAAAGAAGAACACTTGAATCATTTCGTACAGATTTTTATAATATCTTTTTATAACATCTTGACCAAAAGGTACAAGGCAAAAGACACTAGGTTTGAGAGGGGTGTAAAATGAGGCAGACAAACCTATAGACAATAAACATGCTAAATGTACTCCAATATATAATATAGAGAACAAATGCAACAAATGTACTCCAGGTTATAAGGAAAACTGCAGCAGCTCCAGAAACAAAAAATACTGTGGCAGTTGAATTTGTCCATCCAGTCAGTTTCTCGGCTTACAAGATAAGCTGTAAATTCAGTTTAAGCAACGGTTTGTTTCTTAATTTCCTTTCCAACCCTTCTTAAGAACTGCCTTATGTATGCCCTTTCCTATGAATTATTTTGACATTTCTGATGCTGCTACATCTTCAAGAATGATGTTCAAATCATCTGTCAATATTTTATATTAGTCATCTCTAAGCAGTCCGCCTTGTAACACTTTTTTAAATTATATACCTATTTGGAATGTGTAAAGGAGGGTGTGATGTCCACGTTCTTCCATAACAGCATTTGGCTGAAACACAATGATTGTAGGAGGTTGTCCTTTACAGGTCCTGAGAGTTCTGAGTTGATTATATCACATTTGGTAGTTCAGAGGCTTGCCCTTGAATAGTGGTGTTCTAAAAGTCTTGCCCCAATAAAGAAATGCATATCTAGAAGCTTTGCTATAAATAACAAAACTCATTTTCTGACATCATCATTTTGGGCAGCTCAGTGGTACAGTGGTTGTGTTGCTGCCTCACCACAAGAGGTTCTCCAGTTTGATTCTCGGCTGGGATGCCTTCTGTGTGGAGTCTGCATGTCCTCCCTGCATCTGCATGGGTTTCCTCCCACGTTACAAAGACATGCTTTTGGAGTGTTTCTCCCTGGGCCTCCACTGAAATTGGCTTTGTTCTAAGTCAGACTTTCCCAGTAAACAAATGTTAAATAAACTTTTTATCTATAACAGCAATATTTGTTTTCAATCTGCTGCCACACAACCTCAAGTTAAACTCAATAGATTCTCTATTCCCTCTTCTTTCTTCCACATTGTACATATTATGCTGTTCTAGTCTTTCTTCATATGATTTCTGTTTTTGCTTTCCCTGACAGAATTACTTCTGTTCTCTCTGTGCCCTTATAATGATCAGGTCTTCACAGCTGAACTTAATATGTTACCCTGGGTTGTACTAGCCATGTACCAAGATGGGTGAGAACTTCTTTATTCATGTATTTTTTCAAAAAGATTTGTTAATGTCAGCTGAGAGAGAGAATTGCGACTATAGTAGGCCAATCCCTTGTAAAGACCTCCACTCCCAGTGTTTATTCTGTCTAGAGACTGAACATGACTACAAAAATTATAAGATCTGCCAATTGTTTATTCTTAAAACCCTTCATACCAGGCCTTCTTCTTTAAATACGTATTTAGAGATCCAACATGTGAAGCACCTTGTGCCACCCAAAATGGTGGAACCCTCAGGCTCAGACATCCTACTGGTGATACCTATTTATTTGTACCACAGTATTCTGCCTCCCTTCACAGCTGTTTGTTCACCCCCCCCACCCCCGAATCATATACACATATATTGCTTGCGTAAGTTTAGGTCATCTGAAACAATGTTGCCCAGGTTCCATTCTGTTTGTGCTGCTACTGCTGCTATTGGCTCTCTAGTTGTCACAGTTTTTGCTTCCTAGATTCATTACATTACATATCTGCATTACATTTAAGTTACCATGCCTTACACAGTATCTCTAAGCTTGCCAGTTCTGCTCTCATTGTTTCTACAGTTTCTTATACATTAAAACTATTTCCAAACATTGAGCCACTGATAAAAAGGCAAAATTCGTTCCAGATCATGTAAAATGTTAGTTACAATGACACTAGAAATGCCCATCCCCAGTCCTGACCATCATAGCATCTACTGGTTCATTCATCTGAATTACTTTCATCCACTAAGAATGTATGTGCTTGATCACCTAGCCAGTGTTTTTATGCATGCACTCACTCCAGACCTCAGTACCCTTTGTTACTACCTATGCTGTAAGATTGAGTATATAACAAATAGTTTCAGAAAATTTTGATTTTTGCTATTTGCAAATCCTGCACTCAGAACTGGTTTTGAAGCAAGCAATCTATGTTTTTTGGAAAGGAACTCAAATTCAAGATAAATTAGGAGCATTTAGATATCACTAGTTAGTTGTACAGAGGTAATAACATGTGTTATCATCAAATGTGACCACTGTAATTCATAAAGATATAACAAAATACAAAGGAGTTTGCCTTAAGCAATAGCATTTATGAGATTACACGTTTCATTGCTTGTAGTACATCTTCTGTAATGAACATTGCTTTGTGTGCATGTTCAGCCTTTCAGATTAGGCAGACAATTTAGGCAGTTTAAATTTTAATTTTCAGAGTGTTCCTCTAAGATAAGGTGAAACATGGGATGCCAAGGAGGCATAGTGACTGCTATTGTTACTTCATATCAGCTGCTTCTGTTGTTCTGATCTCATCTGGGGTGCCTTACCTGTAGAGTCTGCACATCTTCCCTGAGCCCAAGTGGAGTTTCAGGGTTTTCATGGGGTACTATGCTTTCCTTTCACTTCCCAAGGACATGGTATAAGTGAATTGGTTGTCTTTCAAATTCCTTGTAGGTGTGTGTGTGTTTGTATGTTTATGTGAGTGTATTGTGTGATTGGCTCCAGCTCCCCTTTGAGCCATAATCTGATAAACCAGGTCTCAGAAAATGAACAAATGAAGATGCACAACGGATATGAGTGCATATTTAGACATGCATTAGAATAAAAGGATACTGTATTTTCATTTATTGCTTTGGAAACTATTAAATCAAGTAACAGGGCTGAGTACATAAGAAATTTTAGGCACAAAATGTGAGTCCTTCTAGGCATACACGTTTTCTACATGCAACAGTTCAGTTTTAATGACACTTATGATATTTTGATTTGTTAAATGGTCTTACTAAATAGGAATTTGTGCATATATAGAATATTCTTTCATTGTGTTTAGATCTTCATCTATTCATCAATACAGACTTAATGTTAGTATTTGTTTACAGTTATATATTTATGTTAGTATTTATTAACTCTGTGACTTAGGTTGTGGCTGAAAAGGGTCAAGTTGGATCAGTTCCCATAGCTGCCTGGTCATCAAATGAAATTGAATGAAACAAATAAATAAAACAAAATGAAGTTCAGTTAAAATAAGCTAAAAAATAAAATAAATAAGCTAAAGTTGGTCAGTATGCAGACGATTCAACTTTAATCCGCTCAGCAGATACCTTACCAGACCTCCAAATAGTAGCCCAACAAGCTTTTAATGATATAGAAACATATCTAAGTAAATGACAACTAATCCTCATCCCCAAAAAAACAGTTAATGCTATTTACCAGTCAATCACCAACCACCCCTCCTTTCACCATTTTCTCGGCAAACAACACAGACATCCAACCAGTTGACCATACAAAACTCCTTGGCGTGATAATCGACAATAAACTCAGAGTTGACCAACACATAGCCATCACAATTAAAAAAGTTCACAACAAGCTTGGCTCACTGTACAGAGGCAAGCCATTCCTCACTGACAAAACCAGGCTAGCTATATCCAGAACCTTCCTCCTCTCTATGCTCCTATATGCTTTCCCTCTATTTACCAACTTAAAAAAATCAGACTTAACCAAATTGGAAACTTGCTACAAGAAAATAGCCTGCTTCGCAGCCAACTTTCCCCACCAAACCCACCATTGCATTGCTCTACATAAATTAAATTGTCTCAAGCTACCTAACCTTCTCCATCTCTACCAACTTAAATTCGCACACAGTATCATATTCCATCCTGACAGTTGCCCACTCTTCAAGGAACTCGTTCCCTACTCATGCCCACAAAGTCTAAGATCTACAGACAGAAACTTTCTCATGGTGAACAAATCTAACAACACTCACGGTAAAGCCCTATTCTCAAATCAAATAGCCAAATTATGGAACTCTCTACCCCACACTCTCCAAAACACACCTGAATCTACCAGTTTCAGACAACTAATATTTGAAGATGTGTCCAAGAACTGGCATTGCTCCTGTGCCAGACTCGACTGACAAGATATCCATAACTTTGTAAACACATTGTTCACTCCTTACCTTATTTTCTCCCTCTCCTCAGTGTTTATTACTACTCAAAAATATATATAAAGGAAATCTCATTTTTTCATAACTATTACTTAATATGTACACAGTACTCATTTTATTTTTCTCACAATGATCTTCACTGAAATGCTTGTGTGTATCTTTTTGAACCTGTATCTACTAGAAAACTGTATTGAATACTACTTTGTATAGACTAACTAGATGATGTGTATTCTCCATCTTACTGTATGTATATTATTGTACTATCTAATTATTGTATTTTGCTTATATTTCTGTGGAGCTTTTCTCCCCGGGCCTCCACTGAAAATGGGCTTCTGGCCTAGTCGGACTTTCCTGGTAAACAAATGTAAATAAATAAATAAATAAATAAATCAAGTTCAGTTATAAAGAGATATTTATGGTGTGTTTACCCACTGACTTTTGGTCCTACAATATATTATATTATAGACAGGCTTATACAATCTATTTTAAAGTCTTTTTTATAAATGGGCTTAGGAGAAATATATGCTAGTGCATATTTACTTTTAACTTGTCCTGTTTTAGACTTTAATGGTTTTGCATTCATAACTTTGTTTCCTCATGGTAAATACTAATGTTAATAGTTCAGTCAAGTAATACTGAATTTTGTGTGGTGCTGTAGCAATCACAGATTAAATCAAAATAAACTATCCACCCCACAGAGTGGGTGTGGAGTAATGGTTAAGATCTTTACCTTAGAGACATGAAGTACAGGGTTTTATTCTGACCTTAAGTTATTAGCTAGGTTTACAATAACACTTTAGGGCAATTAGCCTGCTATGACCCTGTAAAGGAGGATCTATATCACATAATCAAAATTCCAAAATATCAAACACCATAAGCTCGAACATGGAATTTCGAAATGTGATAACATCGAACACTCAGAATAGCAATTTTTTCACAGGGAAAAAATGTTCTGTTTTGAGAAACATATACACAGCACAAGCACACCAAAATAAATAATCCACACACATACACTTAACAAAACCCTACTTCTAACCCTACACTAAACCATACATACATTCCTGTCTATCCACTAACCTTAACCTGCACCCTAACCCTAAGGTCCGTAACTATCGCACACTTACCTTAAGAAACTATACACAAGCAAACTAATTAATACATGCACATACACTTAACAAAACCCTACTTCTAACCCTACACTAAAACCATACATACATTCCTACCTATCCACTTACCTTAACCCGCACCCTCACCCTAAGGTCCATAACTATCACACCACAGTGGAGGAAATAGCAAAGCCACGCAACGGCCCACCAAAATCTTGCCCTAGGTAAGAATTTGATGTTCCGCGGCTTCGCTATTTTCAGCCTTCGATGTAGTGGATTCGATATTATAATATTCGAAGTTTTGCAACTTTGATGTTATAATATAGACCCGTAAAGGAGGTTTGAAACCTCTGTGACCTGTATGGTTAGCAATAATAATGTTAATGGTCAGTCAAGTAATCCTGAATTTTGTGTAAAACAGTAACAGTCACAAGTTAAATCAAAATAAACTATTCACCCCAATTAATAACGGAGGTTTGAAGCCCCTTGGGCCAGATTCTAACATACATGCTGTTGATGTAAATGAATAACTGGTGTAAGCCTACTTCACAGATGCGTGTTGTATTGGAGTAAGTCTCTTATACTGAGAATCCAGCTCCTAATCATAAAGTCTATTACTTTTTGTAAACAGGCTTGCATGTTATTATGATATATGGCTACATTTTAGTTTTCCAGAACACATCCCTCAACTGTATTACCCATGTTCATAAGCAGTTAAGCGATATGAGAATTAATCCAACAGTAGTCTTGTAGTTATCTTAGAGGGTTAAAGAGCTATTAACAGGTTGTTTCCAAGTGGCCTAATTTCAAAAATTTACTATGAGTGTCATTATCCTGGACTCAACTATAGTCACTTCAAATTTTCACCTCTATAGAAAATCAGTACTTGTGTATTATCACAACCACATTTTTGCGGTTGCGAAATTCGCATACTAGAAAGGAAAAAAGTGCAGGAAACATTACAAAGTGTTTTGGTAACTCGTTACTGCTAAGGAATACATTTGAATTACCTTAACGATGACAAATAACTGAACAATTATGCTTCTTGTTTGGCGTGCATTACAGATGCACATTTGAATTGACATGGCTGCTGTCTTACTAATGAAAGGAATGTTTGCACTGTGAGGAACGAATCCTGAGAATAAAAAGACAGACATAGGAATCATGCTTTTGGTAAAGTATTTATTTCTGACAAGTTGTGAACACAATTGAAAATATCCCTTTCAATGTCAAAGTTGCAGTAACTGATGCTTTTCTAAAGGGAAGGGTGGGTTATGTGAACAGCTTATTCTGGGGTTAGTATGCAATCTCACGAGTGTGAATAAACTTTATGAAATCCACACAGACCAAAGAGGCGTGCACTGTTTTAAAAGTGTTAACCTGCGCAAGTAACAGGTATTTTGTTCCTCCACACTCATGATGGGGGTGGCATTTTTTTTCAAAGTCCTTTTAATCCAGCGATTATGAAAATGTCAGAAGTGCATGTAGGTCATTGTTTTTCTCTCTTAGGCATTAAAAAGTGTCAGAGGCAGAGGCAGCAGTCATCATCGTGAGCACTGTATTCATTGCCTGATGTCAGTAAAACACGCTACCCACTTCCTCATTTCATTCTTATTCCTCTTCCAAGCCCATCACCAATATCCCAGAAGACTTCTTAACAGTTTTGCCGACCCTTTTAAACTTAACAGTGATTATTTGAGTGAAACAAGAGCAATTATCGCAACCGCAAAAATGTGGTTGCGATAATACGTAACTACCGAAAATTCTTACTATGTCAACAAGACTATAACATTCCAACTGTGTGTTTATAAAGTTACACATGAAAGTAAATACTAAAGAACTCACAAAGATGACCTAGACAGTATGACACTGTGCTCTAAGAGTAGCAAAGAATGGAACTCTGGGAAAAATGTCTTCCAAACAAAAGAGGGACAGGAGGAGAGCTATAGGAAGCAACCCTGCAGGACCCTCTTTGCATAACTTTATTAGACCTAACTGAATCCCTTGCCAATAGAGTCCAGCAAATGTATAAAGCTCAGTTCAAGATTTCAAGGTTCTATTTTTAGCTGTCTGTAGCCCATCAGTTACATCAGATAAGATTACACACCAAGTTCTCATTACTGGGGACTCCACATTACAGGAAATAATAAATAGTTTAGCTAATTGTATTCCCATGCTGTTGTATATGCACTGGTTGTCAGCTCCTGAACGGTCAGTGTTTCAGATCTTATTAATTACATATTTTTCATGTCCTAGACAGTCTAGGTCCTGTTTCTAAAACCTCCTAGTGCCCCATACCCTGAAGGGGTTTCTAGCTTTACCAAAGGCACCTACTTGTCTGTGGGACTTATCTTGAAACTTCTGGTAGGCATCAGTTTGTTTACCTTGCTCTAGATCTGTAGAAATGTTTGCTTTCCTGCTTTCAAAGACCCCTGTACTATCCTCTTTCCAAAATAATACTTTAAGGCCCAACACAATTTATTGCTGCAATGTTTTCTTTGATTTTATTTTATAAAGTGGCAATGTATTGAAAAAAAAACAAAGTAAATAAAGTGAATGTAACTATACAATGCTGGTCATGTGGCGTACTGGACTATGCCTGATATTTTTTTTTTCTGGTGGTAGACAGGACTTTCTTAAAATGCTCTGCTCTTCATTGTTCCAGCTTGAACCATGCAGGTGCTGAGTTTGGTGAACCCAGCAGGTTATTAAAGTAATACATAATTTCCCTCAGCATACATCTTTGTGTGTTATATCTATGTGTGACATGACACCATTCCATTGGTCAAACTATCAGCAGCAATTTAAGAAAAGATGAAAGGCATTTTCCACAAATGGTGGATTTGCAGGAAATAACTGCTACTGACCCACACCAACCCAAATTATGTCTGATAGGTTCAGACCAGTGACATAAAACATTTTTTTGCGGGCCTAATAAGATGATGGCATCAAAAATACCTATATACGTATGACACAGATTATATCGTCCCTTGATGTCTTTTATTTACTAAAATGCTAGTTGTTAAATATGTTGCACTTGATTTTGAATGGATAATACTGTTATAAAATACTTTTATAAAATGTAAGAGAGTCTTTATCCAGTGTTCTAGATATAGTTCACTAATGTTAACACAACAGTTTAGTACTGACAATAGTTGCATACATAGTTTCTATCAGTATACATCTCTGTGCATTATCAATACGAATATGTAAATGATGTACATGAAGTAATAGGGTGCGGATACAATTTCTGACGATCTGTAGCACTTAAACATAATAAAACATGTTTCCAATGGCTGCATGTAATAAACTGAACAACAACAACGTTACTTGAAAACTGGAGTATTCTATAACAAAAATGTAGCGAAGCTCTTTTATCTCCAATAATATAGAATATTTCTTCAGAATAAAATGCACTTGCAAGCACAGCACTTAAATAGTAAGCAGAGAATACTACATGACAATCATTCAGTAATAAAAACAACCAATTTTGTTGATTTAAACACAAAACATTTTAAAATGCATGACGTTAGATTTTTTAAACTATAATGTTGTAAATGTTGTAAATTTTAGTATGTCTTTATACTGACATACTCATTTAATCCTGGTACTTTTCCAGCATTTAGTTTAACTTGCCAATCATACCCTCATTTTTCCAAAAGACTATTCAGATTTCTATCTCTTAATACTAATACCAGGTACAGTAAGAAAAGGCATTTCTTAAAGTTCTGATATGTTACTGAATGTTTAAATAAAGAGTTTGTGTTGTCTTTATTTCTTACACCATATGTTCATACATATGCTGTGACAGCTTTCACTCCATTTTATCAATGTAGATGTGTCACAACTAAGACACTTACTACATAGATAATACATTCTGAATTATAGTTGTACCTTGCTCTTACCCCAAAACATCTACCCAGCTGGAACCAGTAAAGAAATTAATATTCATAGATATATTTGCAATAATTTCAGAAGCCACACTGATATGTATCCAAGGGCGCACTGGTACTGCACTGATGGACCTCATTTTGTTGTTCCACCAATGTCTTCAAATTACCGCATCCCCTGTTTTCAATACACCTAAGTAATTTCGGATTACCATTCAGTATTCTCCAGTTGGCACTAATGATATCCTTAATTCTGGAGGTATCCACACTATATTCTACCACCATAGCATTTCTATAATCCTTGGACCCTTCACACTGAATTAGCTCTTCTACATTTTTATTACTGACACTCACTTCTGAGCCCCCCAAGCCTTTCTGCGTTGGAGGGAAGCCTTCTAGCTTATCAGTGGGAGTGGTAAGCACTAGGTAACCTGTCTACCACATAAGGAGTGGTTCTGGCCCAGAAATTATAGTTATTGGCCGTTTGGGCAATCTCTTCCATCTCTCTCAACTTTCTGATTTGAAAGCCTGCATTTGCACTTGTTTCTGTCCTGTAACTCGTCTAGTGCAGATACGGATTCTTAGTTTTAGCACTTAAATTTGCTTAGTCATGCTCAGCACTTGTTCAGAACTTGTAAGCACTAAATAAGCTATTAATTACTATAGAACTCAATCTTCCTCATTACCTACAGGAAAACAGTTTTTGTACTTACTTTTCTCACTTGCTTAGAGAAAAACAGCTCTTGTACTCACTTTCCTCACTTATCTAGAGGAAAATAGTTTTTTATTCAGGCATGTCCAAGGGTCAGCTCCCACTGTTCTCTCCTGTCTATCTGATGAATCTGGGCAACTTGAGGCAATGTAGAAATTGCCTCGTGTGCACAGCCAACCCTCTCCTCCTACCACCCAACACTACAACCTGTGAGAGATGCATTTATCTAGCCAAACTGGAGGTAAAGCTCTCTCCAACCAAGACTGAACTTGACAGTCATGAGGAGAAGGTAAACATTTGCACCACACCACACGCATCAGATAGTCTCACTAAATCTACACCACCAAAATCCACACATAGTAACACAAAAACATTCGCAGAGGCTCTCAATAATAATCTGTCTAAGCAACAGAGACCTCCAAAGCAGAAACGCAAGCAACCTCCATCCCCCAACACAACCCAAATGATACATATACCACAGATTCAGTGTGCCACTCAACCACAAGCCAATAAGGCAAAACAACGTACCCAACACACTAGTCAAAAGTGACTCTATAGTCAGGCACACTGATGTCCCACTCACCAGGCTAAACTGACAGAACCCACACTGTTAAAGTTGCATTCTCCAAAACTGACCCAAAGCAGTGACAAGTGGAGTACCACAGGGTTCCGTCCTGGGATCTCTCCTGTTTGGTATCTACTTCTCTGAAGTGCAGGCTAACACAGAAGGCCTCTGGCTAACAAAGTTCGAAGATGACTGCAAACTAGGAGCCATAGTCAAGTCCCCAAATGATGTGGACATCCTACAGAAGGGCCTCACCTAGACAGATGCCTGGTGTCATAGCCATGGCTTCAAGCTCAGTGCCAAAAAGTGCAATGTCATCCCCTTTGGTAAAAACTCTGTACCTATGAACTTTCACATAGGCAGCAATCTACTTAACACCGAATGTGTGATAAGAGACCTTGGGACCCAGGTGGACAGTAGTGTCTCCTTTGAAAGTCACATCGCCACAGTAGTCAGGAAGTCCTTCTACATGGCACACCTCATCATAAAAGGGTTCTCATCCAGGAAAAAAGAGGTCATTGTTCCCCTCTACTCGACACTCATTAAACCCATTATAGAGTACAATGCCCCTTTTGGAATGTAGATCACAGGACATCTGCAGCAGCTGGAAAGGCCACAGAAGTACCTCACAAAGAGGATTACTGTCCTCAAACAAATGCCCTACACTGACCGCCTCAAAAAACTCCAGCTATACTCCATAGCATATCGCCTAATACAAGGTGATCTCTGCCTAACATATAAAGCTATGTCAAACCCAGAGTTGTTGGACATGCTACACCTAAAGAAATCACAATCCCACCGAGCTACACGCTCTAGGGACCTAAACCTTGTCACCACAATAAACAGGATATGCTGGTGAGATAGAATCCTGTCCCAGAGACTTCCCATACTCTGGAACAGGCTACCCATCTATGTCAAGCAAAGCTCTTCATTAGCACTCTTCAAGAAAAATCTTGATGAGTGGATGGGAAATAGGAAATACACCCCGGGGATCACTTCTGTGTCTCTGCTCGACAGTGGCACAGGAAAATAACTTTTTTGGGTGGCGTAAGCCAGGGAACCTTGTTGGCTAGGCTTACATAGGCCCTTGGGCCGATAGCCTAGTACCTACCTATGAACTATATTGCCATTGTCTAAAATGGAGGGGGACTATTTGTCTTCCCATCCATAATAATTTCTCTAAATATATGCCTATTTTGTTTTCATAATTCCCCCTTTTCAAAAACGTTTTTTGGCTTGCCGAACTCCTTTAAAAATGTGTCACCATTACCAAAGAGTCTATGTAAGCATTGTTTTTTATAGATACAAGATGCCATCTACCTTCATGTAAATATGAATACATGGGTCAAACTTTTTTTCTGCCACAATCAAATTTCACAGTAATGTCCAGGTACACCAATGCAGTATCTGAACACATCTATAAATCTCAGAAACACAGTATTTGCATTTATTTCAATAGCAAAGTTTTGAGGTGAAATTTCATCCCCAGTCACATCAAAAACAGGTCATAAATAAAGTGAGTATAAAAAAGTACATTTCTAAAATTGCTCATCTTGTGAATAGTTCTTATCTGCATCTTTGTGGAACTTAGGTATACTGAAAAACATCTTGGATGCTGAAGATTAAGAAAATTGTGACCCTTTCTAGTAATGGAATTGCCATATAATAAACAAAGTAAAATAAAATCCATATACTTGAGACATTCGCGTGTCTCTACTCATGATCTTTTTGCATGTCATTTCATCATTTAAAAAAATCCATGTTCTTACTGTTGTAGTGCTGTTGGGAAATAATTACTATCCTCCACCTATATCTGCCTCTGTATAACAAAGATCTTTGTAATTATGTAATTGTCTATGTGTCATTTGTTCATTAGCATGAAGGTTAAAACATATTTTTAAGTGTTTTTGTCACCAGAGGTCTAATTTCTTTCTCATCTTTATTTCTGAATAACTCATGTGTAGTCAATAAGATAGGGTTAAAGATATTCAGTTTTCTTAACATTAGTAGGACGTTCTTGAAGCAAATAGTAAACATTTTGTTTGTATATAAATAATTTAAGTTTAGTAATTGTTCATACAAATTCTGCCTGTGCAACATCTGCTGCTGCACTTACTGGAGGGGATGTCAATCACTATTGCCCCCCTCCCCCACCACACTGCCTTGCAATGCTCCTTTGTCACATTTGTTGCACTATGCTGCTAGTGACAACATTGCTGATACCCATTGCCTTTCCTGTTATGCGGGCCACTACTGTATTAGATTTCTGTCACTTCTACTCTGGCTCTGGAGTACTTGTGCATTCTGTCCACCTGCTTGAGACTTTCTGTTGCACCTATCCACTCTATCCTGCTGATATGGATGCCCCCATCTACCATAACACCACCTCTAATATGACCTACAGCACATACTTATTGTAGTAGTTTGCAGTCTCAGACTTCTGCTGCCATGGTAGTGATGCATTGTTGGTTGGCCTTAGGTAAAATGAAGCCCTAGGTGAAAAGGATCGCTGTCCCCCCCAAACTGTCCCCATTCTCTGGTGCCATCCCATTCCAGTCCTCAGTGCTGGGAAGCCTACTGTTTGTCAAGCACTTTAACAATGGCACATCAAGAAAAGTATTGAGTTTTGTTTGTCAACATAAGGGAACATCAGGACTGACGAGGTCACAGATGGACTGGTTAAATTTGGAGAAGAAGGAGAAGGTGAATGTGAAGATATGTGAAGGCTGCCAGCCTAGCTAGACAGAATTTTGTGGATAATTCTATGTCATTGTAAATATGAATATAATCCACAGGCTTGTCCTCTTAAATGTAAGAAAATTGTGTTAAATATTGAACTTCAAAAATTTAACCACAGTGCACTCTGCTGGAAGAAAGCTGATAAGTCAAGCATTGTATGATTGTTTGATCCCAAAGCTTGGAGACATAATGTCTGGACTGAGAAATCCCTTCTATTGTTTTGAGACCAGAGTCAATTGCAAGGCTTTACATGTATAATGTATTTTATTGTTATGGCTTTCTGGCCAGGTGCAAGCTTACTAAGAAAACTAAGAAATGTACATTTATAATGTCTGGTAGCCTGGAAACCAGAGAAATGTCAAGAATGATGTAATCTAAAGTGAGTCAGCAGTGATGTATTATCGATTTAAGGGATCTCAGAGAGAAAGAGATAGGATTTTGCATTTATCTTCAGAACTGACCACTCTCCAGCACTTGCTTTGCTCAGCCTGTCTGTAAGTAGGATTTTAGACTTTAGTGTTTCTCATAAATATATAGAAAATAGCAAGTTTGGACTAGCTGTTTTCTATATTTATGTCATACTATTCTACAGTATTATTTTAAGCATTTTCCTGTGATTTCTGAACTCTTGACTAGCACTGTGTTGAATTGAGATGTGTCTTGTGATTTTATTATTTATTGTTAAATATTTTTTAAACCTTTCAATTTTGGCTGTTTTGTATAGAGATAATTTAAGCTCTAGAGTACTTGCATGTATTTGGTGATACTGTACAAACCCACTCCAATAACCCTTGCTGTTTGTCCACTTACTATTAGGATAATAATATTGCACAGCATAATTGGACACCCTTTGGTAAGGGCCTTTTTAGTAGCTGATAAGAGTAGGTTTCAGTGATTACTACCTTATAGCCTGCCAAGAGGGGACATAGCTGGAGAACCTGTGCCAGCCTTCCCCAGGAGTGTATGTTTGTTTTTATATAAACCAGATCTCAAAGAGTGTGTGTGCATGTTGTGTGTGTGTGTGTGTGTGTGTGTGTGTGTGTGTGTGTGTGTGTGTGTGTGTGTGTGTGTGTGTGTGTGTGTGTGTGTGCACGTTTGCGTGTGTCCCCATGTGCGCATGTGTGTGTGTGTGTGTGTGTGTGTGTGTGTGTGTGTGTGTGTGTGTGTGTGTGTGTGTGTGTCAGCTACTTGGGCAGGGACATGAAGCACTGGTTGGACAGAGAGGGCACTGGAGGTTTTGACTTGACTACTCAGCTGAGATCTGTACCCTATAGCTGTGCCAGTGGGGAGTCTTACTGGGGATCTGGAGAGAAAGGGAGAAACCACCCCCAGACAGACTGTGATCTCTGTGTGCTCTTAAGTGAAACTGTACTTTACTGTTTGTGCACTTGTTATCCCTCCCAATGTGGACACCACTCACTGATGCTAGTGGTAAGGACTGAGGCTCCTTGATTACTGGGTCAGTGCATAGGCATCAGAGTGAAATTGAATTTTACATTTCTTTCAACCCTCACCCTTTTCTCTGAGTTTGTGCAAGCTCAGAGCTGGTATGTATATATATATATATATATATATATATATATATATATATATATATATATATATGTGTGTGTGTGTGTATATATATATATATATATATATATATATATGTGTGTGTGTGTGTGTGTGTGTGTGTATATATATATATATATATATATATGTGTGTGTGTGTGTGTGTGTGTGTGTGTGTGTGTGTGTGTGTGTGTGTGTGTATATATATATATATATATATATATATATATATATATATATATATATATAAAGAAATCAATAGTGTGGTGTCTTGCCCCCACATTAGGGGTATAGGGGGGTTTCTGTCTTGCAAAATAGAAGTCTTTTGCATGTTTTGCAGCTCTTTGTGTGCTGTTTTGTTTGGGATGGAATGTTTTAAGAATTTAGATGTTCTGCAGACAGCTAAGTTTTGTCAACATTGTGGGAGCTGATGATGCATATTAAACTCCTTGGTACCACTTCCATTAGACCCTCCCCAGTACCACCCCCAACACTTACGCTGCTGGGCCTAATGCATCCTCAATGCAGTTCCCAGGGACTTTTAACTTTTCAGCAAATCTTGATCAATGTTTACTGAATTCACCATTAAAAGCATTCCTCATGCATTGCCACAGATGAAAACAGCAACCCCTAAGGGATATGTAGTTGGCTCACACATTACATGTTATAATAGTTATGTTTTTCATACCTTGGTGTTCCTTTAAAAAAATCTGCATACATTAATTAATGAATAATAAATCTGATGACAGTTCACTGCATTCCTGTCAAGCCACTGTCCAGGGCCAGAATGTCTTTGGAATGTGAAAAGAAACCAAAGATCCTAGCAACATCTCATGCAGACTTGGAAAACCTGCAAACTCCATACAGAAGGTACCCCAGACAAAAAAACAATAAATAGGGAAAACAAGTTTTGTAAGCCATCATAACAAACAAAAATGTTTCAGTCATCAAAAAGAGACACAGCCCTTAAAAAATTATACCACTTTACTCTCTTTTCTGTTTCAGCATCAAGTATTTTGAAAAACTATAAACATACGACCTGTTTCCAACAGGGTCTATATTACAAGCTTGGAAGCTTAAAAGAGCGAACGCTCTTTTATCGAACTGTAAACATCGAAACCACTAAATAGCGAAAACACAGAACAGCGATTTATTTTTTTCCCAGGGAAAAAATGTCTGCTCCACAAAAAAAACCCCAATAAAACCCCCCAAAAAACAAATGCAAACACAAAACCCCTGATCACCCCCCCCCCACTTAAATATACCAACTCCAAGATCGCACCACAGTGGAGGAAATGGCAAAGTCCCGAAAACGGCCCAGTGATTTTTTTCCCTGGGAAAAAAAATCGCTGTTCCGTGTTTTCGCTATTTAGTGGTTTCGATGTTTACAGCTAGATAAAAGAGCCCTTTCCAACACAATGTTCAAAATCTGAAAAACTGAGCTGCGCTACATTACCTGTTTTTCTTCTTCTGACTCTTCATTTCCCAGTGAAAGCATAGCTTTAAATGAGTGCACACATGCACACACACACACACACACACACACACACACACACACACACACACACAGACACACACACACACACACACACAATCACACACCACATATTCATGTACACATGCATACATTCACACACACACATCCTTAAGCATAAATATCATAAATCATATGCAAGGAATTCCCAGGGCCAAAAGAAACTAATAATAAAAAGTGATGCACTAGATATACTCCTGTCAAAGATTTCTGAGAGGTAAAACTAAAGAAAAAAATTCATAGTAGTATTAACCATACCCTTTGTACTTAATTGTATCAGATATCCTAGTCTCTTTACCTTTTCACTACACTACTCTGTGAATACCAGTTAGCAAAGGTAATACCATAGTAGTGTTTGGGAATCGACCATAAAATTCCAGGCAAGATTCCAAATGAAAGTTGCAGATATGCAGGGAGAGAAAGGAAGACTTTGGCAAACTAAGGCAGAATATATTTCCAAGACAGCCAGAAGTCAGGTTCATATATTAATCAGCATTGCACATGATAATTGCAGACTCTGCATACATGGACCTGATTTGTAGTGCCTGGGTGCAATAAAATGTGACAAACTAGTAAACCAATACTTTATGGCAAGCATTTGGTGGAGGCCACTTGCTGAACATTACTATTAAAACACTTGTTCCACATTGCTCTATTTTCCTATGAATTCCACAATAAACCTTTAAAACAATAGAAGGTTATGAATGCACTTGAGCATGCTGGAGTTTTTTGGGTTATATTTGAGGACTGTGTGCAAATGCATCCTATCCATAGACAGCCAGCACAGCACCAAGCCAGGTTTTGGTTAAGCCAGCTCTCTGATCAAGAAATAGTTGATAGATGCAGATTAGACAAAGATCTGGTGCAGGATGAGTATACCCCCATGTCTTCTCAAAGCCTGCGAAATAACCCAGTCCAAATAAAAACAAAGGTGTGTCTGAGTCTGGGTATACTGACCTCTGGAACATTTCAGCAGCATATGGGTGATACCATAGGGGTGTCACAAATAGCTGCTAGCTGCATGCTAGAAGAGTTCCTGGCAATTATGTGCAGCAAAGAGGTTGACTTCATCTACTTCCATAGCAACACCCAGGGAATGCCAGGCTGTCATGGAATGGTTATATGCCATCACCAACTTCTCCCTTGTCCTCAGTGTAATGGATTGCACTCACATTCAAATGAAAACTCCCTCTGGCAATGATGCAGTATGTTACATTAACAGACAGGGCTAGCCATTAGTCAGTTTTTCAGGTAGTGTGCTCAGTAGATGCCTATTGTTAACCGAATGGCAGCAGACACCCGTGGTGTGCATGATGCAGCAATATGGAAGGCAAATGCCCTAAGAGCAGCTTTTCAAGAGGGTGACATCCTTGAGGAGGATACTACTTGGTAAGTATATCTGTGCATGATTAATATGGTCTATATTTGTTTATTTATTTATTGATATTTCATTACTGGGAAAGTCCGACTGGGTAAGAGCCCATTTGCGACAGAGGCCTGGGGAGAAAACCTTAGAAGTATTACAAAACATTTTAAGAACAATAATTTTGCAATCTTTCAAAATAATGATAATAATAAGAAAAACGACGACAGTTAAAATAATGTACCATAGTAAACATAATATGAACACATTGGTTAAGCACAGATACAAGTCATATGACAATGATTTAATATTTAGAGAAACGTTAACCAGTTTATATTGAAATTAAAGGTAAGTTAGTATAATACAAACAGGAATTGCAATATGAAGTGAGAAAAAAGCAGGCCTGTGTTATATTTAGACAGGAAGTCAGAGGAGAAAAAATGACTGAAGTAATCAACTAAGTGAAGAAGAGAGTATAAGGAGATGTAAGGTATGAACGGGTATTTGTTCACATTTAAGGATATAGTTTATCCTGGTCTTGAGCAAGAACAGAGCTGGCTTTTGGCTAGGTTGTCTTTCAGAATAGTTTTGAAGGATGAGAGGAAGGGTATTGATCTGATGGATGCAGGTAAGGCATTATAGGCCTTAGCAACATCGTACAAGTACAGAGAATGCTTGTGAACAGACAGGAGTTTTTGGTCACTGGATTGTAATGACAGACTAGGAACATAGTTGCGTAGAATGTTATTTAGTGTTGGACAAGCAGATTGATTCTGGATAATTTTGTAGGTGATAGGAAGCTGTGTATATGTTAGCTGATGGGATAGTTCTAACCAATTTAGGCTTTTTAGTGCTATACAGTGGGTTCTGAAAGGGGTATTTGCTGCAAATTTAGCAGCTTTGTTATAGCATTGTTCAAGTTTTGATTTCTATTTTTCCTGAAGCTTAGTAAGGATGGGAATGCCATAAAGAAGTGTGGGAAAGAGATTAGTAGTGGCAAGTGTAGTTTTAGTTGCATTGGTGAGAACGTTTTTGGCTGTATAAAGCATCCCTAGTTTTTGTTGAGTTTTTCTTATGCAGTTTTTTATATGCAGGTCGAATTTAAGATTATCATCCACTATCATCCCTAATAATATTCTTCAAAGGTTATATTATAAAGAGAGAGGACTTTAAATTTTGTTTATTGCTTTTTTGTTTTTTTTTAGAGAGATGGATTTAGGGAAAAATGTAGCAGTTTTTTTTTTTTTTTTTTTTTTTTTTTTTTTTTTAGGCTGAGAATGAGTTGTGAGTTACAAAGCCATGTTTCAGTGGCTGATAAAGGATCCTGAGTAATTTTTTGGAGGTGTATCATGTTGTCAGATGTGCAAATGAGAGTGGAATCATCTGCGTACTGTATTAAGGAGGCTTGTTGTGTGGATGTGTGGAGGGTGTTGGTGAGAATGTTAATTAGGAGGGGTCCAAGGATAGAGTCTTGTGGTACACCAGTGGTGACTGGGAGGTAAGGAGAGAAGGTGGAGTGTAATTTTACTGACTGATACCTATTGGATTGGCAGTTTTTGAACCATAGAAGGCTGGGCTGAGAGAGAGAGATGTAATGAGGACATTTGAAGTAGAAGTTTGCTATGACAAACTGTGTCGAAGGCTTTAGACAAGTGTATAATAAGGAGGAGGCTAGTTTGCAATTATGTCTAGCTTTGTTGACTGTCTCTATATAGGTTAGAAGTGCAGTGTTAGTACTATGGGAAGGAAGAAAGCCATATTGCATGGGGACAGGAGTTCTACCTGCAGGAGAAAATTTAGCAATTGTTTTTGAATACACTTTTCAAGTATTTTGGAGATGACAGATACAATTGCTATATTCTAAAGTTAGTAATGTCTGTTAAATTTCCTCCTGGTGCAAAGGAGTAATGTGTGGCTTTTTCAGAGAGAGGGAATGTGGGATTCCTGGACTGACCTATTTATAAGTATTGAGACAGTACTGGTAGTGCTATCGGCTGCTATTTTAAGGTACTCACATGGAAGGTCATCAGCTGAAGCAGAGCATGGTTTGAGTTTGTTGAGTTTTATATAGGATGTGGGTATAGGTTTGAAGGTGAGAGTGGATGTGGTAATACATGGCATGGTAGTGTGAATCAACCTGTCTAATGTTCTGTTCATTTATACCAGTACATGACTGTGTTATCCACTGGAACTCTGGCTTATGACACCGTCCAGAATACCATCCATTTAACAAACTAGCTAGCACTGTAGGAAGGCTTGACAACCACACTCAAGTTGAAAGCAGGCTTTATTAAGTGAATTCAGGAACATAAATGCAGGAATAATCCACACAGCATTTTCATCAGTTAAAAACAGATTCATCAGATAAAGCTAGTGCAGTAATGCTGCTTGTTAAGTACTAAACCTCATTTTGGTCAACCAATAAGAAAAATACATTACCATTCAAAAATAAAAATATATAACCCTGTAATATAATCATTTAAAAACCTTAATAATAATAATATGATCCATAAAAATAATGTTAAAAACTTGTTCAATACAAAATGTTGCATAAGATATCCCTGTGGGTTCCACTTTGTGTGTTAAAAAATAAAAAAAAAAAAACTCTAGGTGAAATCCTTTCAGCCAGGTTTTAAGCTAAAAATAAAACTCAGTCTAGTGTCGTAAAGATGTAAATTACATTTGTACTGTTTTATAACTTTGTAGCCCTCTGTTTTAACATTGGAACAATGGAAATGTTATCATTAAGTCCTGGAGGCTTGTTTGCTTCAAGTACAATCTGTCAGTATAATACCTTGAATTCTATGGTTGTTTCCCAAAGGCCACCCCTACTATCCTTGGGTATCCATTCAAGGACAAAAAAGCAGTATGTCGTTTGATTACATTCCAAGGAATGCTTATAAAGTGCATTATTAATGTTATTATTACTTATGTCATAGTGGTGTTCATAACCTCTCCTAAGTGTCCGCTCAGTCTTACCTATGTAGACTGCCCCACATGGTTTACACTGAGCTAAATATACCACTCCTGAGGTGTTACAGTTGGAATAAACCTTACCTTCTACAAACCAATTACGACTACTAATAATATACTGGCACTGTTGACATGCACCACACTTGAAAGTGCTTTTCTTTTTAATCATATCCTTCCTCCCCTTAGATAAACTTTGATTTTTCCAAAATGTTTTTCATGTTATGTCCTTTCCTGAAAATTATGTCTTGTTATGCAGTTTACTGATATCAGTCAACCTTGTGAATTTGTCCCATTCACTTAGAACTATTTTTCTGATGAGGTTGGCATCACTATTATATTCAGTGACAAAAACACTCTGGTAGTGGTTGACATTTTCTTTATTGGATGGGTTAGAAACCTCACCCCCACCTCCAATGTTCCTAATACCTAAACTAGGGGCATATGTCTCAGTCCTCTGCTTAATAACTTCACCTTTGATTTCTTTAATCAGAGCTGATGGATATCCATGTTCCAGAAACATATTTTCTAACAATGCAAGTTAAATTTTAAAATCTGTATCCAGTGAGCACATTCTACTGGCCCTTACCATTTGTCCTTTGATTATACGTCTCTTCTGGTGCGTAGGGTGTGCACTTGAGAAATAGAGAAATGAGCTGGAAAAAGTTTTTTTTTCCTATGAATGGTGGACTTAAACTTATTCTCCGGTTTATGTATAGTGACATCCAAGTTGTCAACTTTGTCTATACTGATATCATATGTGAACCTCAAAAAATTGGACGTATTCTGAATGTAGTCAATAAATTCAAGAAACTTCTCCCTCCTATCCACCCAAAAAAAGGCAGATATCATCCAGGTATCTCTTGTAAAAGAACCAACAGGATGTAGATTGTGATTTGAGTATAAATTGTTCTTCCCACATGGAGAGAAATATGTTTGCATATGTGGGGGCACAACTTTCCCCCATAACAACACCCTTCAACTGGTGAAAAAATTCTCCCTCAAAGTAAATATAGTTATTTTTAGGAACAAGGTCCATTGATTCAATACAAACATGAAAATCATTGTTTGTTAGACCACCTGTTGTGATCAAGGCTTCTTCAAACCATTGAAGGCCAGTGTCATGGGGTATTACACCAAATAAGTCGACTATGTCAATAGTTACAAAGAGGATGTCTTTATTGAATAAATCTGGTGTGATATTTCTTAAAAAATGCCAAGAGTCTTTCCGAATTTCATTCTCATTTAACCAAAGATTTTTCACTTTAAAATCTTCAAACTTGGCTAGTGGTTCTGCATTACTTCACTTGCTTTATCTGATGGTCTGTTTTTAACTGACAAAAACCCTGTGTGGATTATTCCTGCGTTTATGTTCCTGAATTCACTTAATAAAGCCTGCTTTCAACTTGAGTGTTGTTGTCAAGCCTTCCTACAGTGCCAGCTGGTTTATTTAATACCATCAACTTTTTGACAAGAAACAACATCAAGCAATTGTTTGGCATGCTGAAATCAGGATTCACATGTCTGCAGACATCTGGGGATGAACTACAATACAGGCCAAAAAAAAAAGACTGGGCAAATGGTCACCATGTGTGCCATGTTGCACAATAGGATCACATCCAAGCACAGTGGCTTACCAGTCCCTGTGGTTGAAAGTGGAGCTATCAGACCATTCAAACGATGACCAAGAGGAAAGAAGAGTGAGAATATCCAGGTATTGGTGACAAAGGCTGCAGCTGAATATGCAAGCTTAGGCAACATGGCAACATCTTATTCAGAACTCTTGAGTCATGACATGCTAGCCGTATACATGTATACAGATAAACAGGTGATATGTACCCATTGGTGTCAACATATCAGCACATGTGACAACCACAGCAATCCATATGAGAGTTGTTCATGGAGAACATCATACATCTCATGTTACACACTAAACAGAACATTGGTAACACCTGCACAGAATATATCTGGATGTTCAGAGGGAAGTATATAATTACTGAAAAGGAAGGAATGTAGTAGACCACATTGGTCTGAAGAAGCAGTAACCCCATAAAAGCACTAACCTTTCTAAATAAACTCAGCCGTATTTTATTTTTGCTGTTCATCATTTTTGCACCTTGTTAGTTGACTCACATTTGTTGTTTTTACTATTCATTGTTGTTTGTGAGTCACCTTTAGCAGTTGGCTAGCTTGTGTTTTGGTTCTTCAAATGTGAAAATGTGCAGACATCATGCTAAGCATGTCCCATACGTGATACAGCTCTGACAGATATGACTGTATGAATATGAGTAAGAGTATAACTGATTGTAACTAGCATGATCAACACCTGAAAGTACACACATAAATGTAAATAACAGTGTAGTAAAAGAAGCGAAAGTCAAACTGTTTGGACAACATGCAATCTTGGATTATCAGGATAATATGCATGTGGACATGTATGGAAGCACATATGAATCCTGTATGTGTGTGATGTCATGGGTAACTTGGACTGTGAAATGCAGAAGCATGGAATGGGAGACTGGGAAATGCATGTGCCAAGGTTTGGTGTAGTATATTCATAGGCAGTGCCCAGAATAACTTGCCATAACGAACATAGGTATCCATGTATGTTTGGCAAACAATAGGGAAATGTGTACCATTAATAATTATCATCATAGCCAAACACAAAATGTGCATATGTTTAGCAAGGTACTCATGTAACACAGCTGAAAACATGTGCATAACATAAAAGCAGCTGTAGAACTCAAGTGACTTAGATTGGGAAAGCTTATAACGAGTTGTTAAATGTGGGAACAGATGTACATTACATTAAAATGGTTTGACATGCTTTCATTTAAATCTTACAAAAATGTAATGCCTGTGGCACCATATATATGAAACACCACTAGCATGCACAATATGTTGTGGTCAGCCCTGTGGTTGTCATTGCTACATGGTCAGGATGACATAACCAGACACAGACACTGGGATGACGGCCAAGGTTATGCTAACATACATAAGGATACCATACTAACGGCTTACACTGTGGTCCATGCTGCCCTGCCATGTAAGGAAATCTCAGGTCCGCAATGCTGTACCACTGATCTAGTGGTGACATGATGTGTATTGAGGGACACATCACAGGTTTGTTCAGTAACATTCAGTGTATGATTAGACATGTTAGTTGGCTTCTGACCATGGCAACTCCTAAAAGCTGTATATGCATGTTGCAGTGCAAACATTAAGAATGTACAAGGGTGATGTGGAAGAGGTGGTCTCCCTCTCTGACATGGTGGCATACTTATCATACAGGTAAGGCCACGCATGGCCCAGTTAGTATTGCCACACTGCTCAAACACTGATGATACTAGCTGCTGTATAGAACATATGACAGCTGCCACATTATCTCACTGTGCAGCCAGTGCTGCCATGACCTATCCATGTTTGTACTGCTGACCTTCATGTAACACAGAAATGTGGTGTGCAACACAGTCATTTGCATTAGCAAGTGCATGCAGTTCAGAGCCATGATAGTGCTGAAATTGACCATGTGCCTGTAACAGCAGATGTACACCTTCAGACACATTCCCACACATCACCACCTTTTGGGCACATGTTGTCCTATAGACATTACTTGTCTGGCTCAACACCACTTTCAGATTCACTTGAGGACAATTGCTTAAAATACTCTTCTTGACCAGTAGCTGATGCTCTACTACCTGCAGACTGGCTGGGTAACCCCACTCCATCAGCCAGCAGATGTTATTGTGATACCCCTGCACTGGCCCAGTAATCAAGGAGCCTGAATCCTCACCACTAGCCCCAGCAAGGGGACATACACATTGGGAGGATGACAAGTACACACACACAGTAAATTACAATTTCCCTTAAGAGCACACAGAAATCACAGACAGACTGAGGATGGTTTCTACCTTTTTCTCAAGATCTCCAGTAAGAATCCTCAATGGCACATCTACAGGGTTAAGATCTCAGCCGAGTGGTCCAGCCAAAACCTCCAGCACCCCCTCTGTCCAACCAGTGCTTCGTGTCCCTGCCCAAGTACCTAAAACACACACACACATACACACAAACACACACACACACACACACACACACACACACACACACACACGCACACACACACACACACACACACACACACACTTTGAGATATGATTTATATACAAACACACAGACACTCCTGGGGAAGGCTGGCACAGGTTTACTAGCTAAGCCCCCCTTCTGCCCAAACTATAAGGTAGTTATCACTGCCACCAACCACTACTTATCAGCTACTCTAAAGCCTTTACAAAGGGTCCACAATCTTACTGTGTAATGTTACTATTAACCAAATGGTAAGTGTGACCAAGAGCAAGGCTATTGGAGTAGCCTATACAGTGTCACCAAATACATATGCAAGTACTCTAAGAGCTTAAATATCGCTAAACAAGCCAGCCACAATTAAAAGGTTTAAATATATTAAATAATAAGTAATAAAAGGACAAGACAATACTCAAACAACACAGTAACTACAGAGTTCAGAATCACAGGAAACATTTTAAAACAATATTGCAAGGCAGCTAGAGTAAACATCTAAACTAATCTTTACTATATTCCTATCTATATCTAAAATATATTATGCCCTAAACAACTTACAGAGCAAGGCATATGCAGAGGATCGATGTTTCTAGGTCCAAGACAAGATACAAAAATGCCCTGTCTTTCTCTGAGAGAGTTCTTAAATTACTATGAAACATTACTGATGGGTCAACTTGGATGACATCACTCTTTGTCACCTGCCTTCAGTTCCCAAGCTAACAGATACCAACAGAATTTTATCATCTCTGCGTGAGAAGTACATATCTCTTAGATGTTTGCTCAGAACTGGAAGTTGTAAAACAATTAAACAGTTTTACATTTGAAACCTAGTAATTATTTCTGATTCAAGACAACAGAAAAATATCTAGCTCTAGACATTGTGTCTGCTTACTGAGAGGTAACACAATCGTAAAAGACTTTACTTTTCAACTTATTTTCTTGAAGTTTTGCAAGTTAACTCTGTATGTTCCAGATTTTACTATTAGAACATACATTTGCACAGGTATATAGTTTATATGCATTCTGTTCTTTTCCAGTAGGGTACATTATGGTTACATTCTTGAAACTCAGTACATAACATACAGTTCTCTTACATTTTTAACACAAGCATATGAATCATATTAATATTCACAAATGACATATGACTTTTCACAAAATTCCAGATAGCTGGGCTGGCAGTGTCACAACCCCCCCCCCCCTGAAAACTCAAGCTAGTTTTTCAAGTGACCCTTGAAAAACATTGCTTGAGAGGGTTGAGCCTATCTGGGAATACCTTATCCCATTTCCTATCTTGACAGCCCATCTGCATTGGCATTGCTAACCCCACTGCAGTACTGCATTGTCATATCATATTCTTGTAACCCTAGGCTCCACCTTAGTACCTTGGCATTTTGCTGGCTGGCTCGATGTAGCCATGTTAAGAGAGTGTGGTCTGTAACTACTATGAATTTCCTTCCATACAGATAAGGCTGAAGTTTCTGCAGTTACCACACTATAGCTAGGCATTACTTTTCAACAGCTGCATAGCATTCCTCCCTGGTTTGGAGCCTATGACTGAGATAAACCACTGGGTGCTCTTCTCCCTCTGAAGAAACCTGGCTAAATACAGACAGGGGGTCCTCCCAAAGCTACTTTAAGCTTCTGGAATGCCTGCTTACATGCTGGGTTCACACTAACTTATCTGGCCTGTTTTTCCTTGTCAGGTCTGTGAAGGGAGCAGCTATGATACTATAACTGGGGACTAACTTTCTGTAGTACCCTGCTGTCCCTAAGAAGGCCCTCACCTGCTTTTTGGTAACAGGGGCAGGACATGCCTGAATGGCTTCCACTTTGGCAGGTTCTGGCTTGATCTTACAACTCCCCACTCTATGTCCCAGGTAGGAGACCTCTGCATTGCCCACTAGACATTTGCTGGGCTTAATGGTCAACCATGCTCTCTATAGTCAGCCCAGCACCTCCCTGACATGTTGAAGGTGCTCTTGGCAGGAATGGCTGTAGATAGCAATATCATCTAGGTAAGCAAGGGCAAAATCTCTTGCTCCTGCTAGGATACAATCTACCAGCCTCTGGAAAGTCACTGGGGCATTTTTCATCCAAAGGTGTTACAAAGGCTGACCTTTCTCTAGCACTGGGAGTCAAGGGCACCTGCCAGTAACCCTTGTTAAGATCAATGGTGGTAAGATACTTAACCCCACCCAGCTGCTCTAGGACTTCATATATCCTAGGCATGAGGTAAGCATCTGAATCTGTGTGACTATTTCATTTCCTGTACTCCACACAGAACCTGATGCTGCCATCCTTGTTTGGTACCAGCATCACTGGGGAGGCCCAGGGACTGCTGGACTCCTGGATTGCTCCTAGTTCCAAGATCTCCTGTATCTCCTCCCACAGAGTCTGTCTGACATGCTCAGGCACCCTATAAGGGGCCTGCCTAATAGACCTTTGGGGTCTTGTATCCACATGGTGCTGCACCAGGTGGGTACACCCTGGTTTCCCAGTGAACATGTCACCAAACTCTTGTAACACTGCACAGATTTCTCAAACCTGGGTAGGGGATAGATGCTGGGACATTGCTACTCCTTTCACTGAGGTGTCAGTTCGAGTCTCACTGAGGAGAGCAGTCACCAGATCCCCCACAGACTTCTCCTGCCATCCACTGCAAATACTCAGCACAAAGGCCTTCCTATCACGGTAAGGTTTCATCATGTTAACATGGTAAAATGTGTGCTCCTGCCTCCTGCCTAGCAGTGTTACCAGGTAGTTAACATTACTTATATATACTACTAGGAAAGCAAAAACAAGAAAACTATACCACCAAGACAACGAACAGTCCACCGTTTATTACTTAGCGCCTCGGCTATACAGCCTTCACAGAGTAAAATAACATAAAGAGCATCAAGATTATATACACCTAAGCTTTACAAAACACACCCACTGCAATTAATCAATTAAGTTAAATTAAATTACATATTTCCAGTCACATTCCTTATTTAACCCTAAGGGTTCCAAAGTATTAAACTTTAAAATATATAATGTCTCCTTTTTACATAGCTTAACATCCAGATTCACTAATTCCCCCAAGAGTGTCTCAACTTTTTCTAAAACACAACCAACAATATGGTTAGGGTTACAATTGTGAAATTCAGAAAAATGACTACCAACGGGGCTATCAATTTTGGCATTTTTTTATATCTCTTAGATGTTCTTGAAAACGAACTTTAAAACTTCTGCTCGTCTCACCAATGTAAAATTTATTACAGCTACATCTAAGAGCATATATAACCCCACATGTATTACAATTGAAAATATCCTTGACCAAAAATTGATGTCCATTAATATACTTAAAGCTATTGATCACATTTTTACATATAGAGCATTTATTGCATGGTATAGTGCCTTTAGATATAGACATCCCAACACTAATATTCATTATAGGTGGTTCATATTGATTATGCACAACCATATCTCTAAGATTTCTGGCTCTCTTATAAGAAATTTTTAACCTTTGTGGCAGCAATTTATTTGGCTCCTTATCTCTAAGCAGCATAGGCCAAAATTGACGGGCTGTATTAACTATTTTGTCACTAATAACATTATATGTAGTTACAAAGAAGATGTTACTCAAATTATCTTCCTTGTTAAATACATGTTCAGCAGGAATATTACAAAAATTGTCATTAGGCCAGGAATACATTCTACGCCTCATGTTTTCATTTCTCATATTATTTTGAACACTGGGCCACCTAAGATTCATAACCTTAACCTTAGCTTCTTTAACAATATCTGTCTTATAACCTCTATTTAGAAACATATTTTCTGTTTCCAAAATTTCTTGTATAAAGATTTCATCCCTATTACATAGTCTATGTATCCTCAAAAATTCATTATAGGGTAGAATCTTTATTAGATGCTCTGGATGGCAATTATTACCATATATAAACTGATTTTTACAAGTAAACATGTTGTGTAGCCCAGTATTAAGTTGACTGAGCATTATATCTAAAAAACTAACCTGTTCCAAGCTGAATACCATGAAATTGTAGGCCCATATTATTAATTTATAAATCTTCTACAAAGTGAGTAGCTGGCTCCATAGGACCATCGCATAAAAAATGAGGTCATCAATAAACCTTAAATAAAGCAAAATCTGGGTTTTATAGAAATTATGATGGTATATCTTATCAAACGCAAATTTACCCATTACCAGGTTTGCATACATGGGGGCAAAGGCTGCCCCCATTGCAGTGCCATGCAGTTGATGGAAGACTTCCCCATTAAATGTGAAAAAATTGTGTTCTAAACAAAAGACCACCGAATCAATCACAAAGTTGGACATAGGGGAATGGCCCAAAAAATGAAACAAAGCCTGGACACCAACCTCATGCTTGATGTTGGTGTACAGGCTTTTCACATCCATGCATAACCAATACATAGAACTATTCCATTCTAAACCCTGTATTTTGGTTAAAAAATCTTGGTTATCTCTTGCATACGAGGGTAATCTCAAAGCATATTTCCTCAAATACTCATGTAAAAATGTACCAATCGGTTTTCAAAAATATTTTTCAGCAGACACAATAGGTCTTCCAGTCAATTTCTCAAGGCCTTTATGTGTCTTGGGTAGACAGTAGAAGACAGCCAAATTGCTGTCTTCTGCACTAAACTTTCTTAATACATCACTGGCAGAAAAGTAGCCCAGACGTTTTCCCTTTTCAAGCAACAACAAATATTCATCAATGGCTTTAAAATATCTATCTATATCACATTTCACATAAACCTCAACATCATTTAAATGCATGTAACACATATCTAAATATTGTACATAATTTAAAATCACTATTTGATTGCCTTTATCTGATAGCTTTACAACAAATTTTCTATCTTTACAAAACTTGCAAAATTCAATCCATTGCAGTTTATCTAAATTAAAATGAACATCAGAATTATTGTACATCAATGCATTGTAGTGTTTTTCTATTTCAAAATTAATGGTGGAAATATAACTCTGTACTTATATTGGTGTATGGAGGAATAAAGTGACTTTTGATTTTAATTGCACTAGTATCCAGTTCTGTATACGCATTAGCAGCACTATATTCATTAACAACATCACATGCAACTTCATTCTCATCAAATGTATCTACAAAAGAAGAATTACATGAATAAAAAAGAGTCTTCCAAGGTATTTTCAAAACATCCATCATTGGCACCACTATTTTTACTAAAAAAACTTTTAAGATGTAACTTTCTACCTAATAAAAAAATCTCCTGTTTAAGAATGTGCAGCCTGGGCAAAGCAGTGGGTATGAATTTTAAACCTAGACACAACACAGATTGAACTACATCTGACACTTCACTATTATATACATTCAACAATAAAACATCATTTATAACTGATTGTCTACTAATTCCATCTTTTTTTCTTATTAAATTGTCCTTTGTAGTTAACACCATTATTCTTCCGCTGTCCCCAGTCATTTCTATCTCGTTTTCCGTGGAATTTGGAATTCGATTTATTATTTGTCTGCTGGTTGTCATTCCAAAATCTCTGTTTGAACTCTGAAGTGGTAGCAGCTTCTGGTAGTGCTGGAAAATGTTCTCGTTCGTCATTAACATCAGGAAAACTTTGCTCCGCTCCTTCAGGCAAAGTGAAGGAAACAGTAGATGAAGCAGAGCTATTTAAATTACTATTATTCCTGTTGTTAGAAAATGAATGCTTACTGTTATGTTCATAAAGAAAAGCCTGTTCTAATTTATAATCTTTCGTATCTCTGTTGATTTTAGAGCTTTTACGTTCCACAAGACTTGCTTCAAGTTCTTTTAAAACACCATTAATGTCTTTAAGCATATCCTCTAATTTAGAACAGGAAACAAGTTTTTGTAATTCCATACTCACTGTTACAATTTCTTCCTTTAGATGCCATTTTTTAAGGCAGTCCTGGCCAATTAATATGCAGATCCACTCCAAGGAACAATTGTGAGCTGCTGCAATCCACTTTTGCGAAAAATTAAATCTTCAGGGTTCTTTAGATCGAATGGTGTAGTAGGAAATTTGTTCGCTCGTAGCCCCCTAGGAGAGATATTTAAATCCAAATATCACTGTAAATAAGAGATATTGAGTTGAACGCTAGTTTCTTTACAAAGCAGGCGCTCTAATTTATCTCTTAGATTGCAGGCTTCCGCCGGCAAGGAAGAAGTAGAAGCCACACCAACACCCTCAAACAGATTCAGGCAGCAAAAATTACGTTCACCCAGAAAACGATTCCACACAGTAGTAGTAGTAGTTGCTCCACCAGGGTCAGCAAGGGGCATATTAGATCTATCAGGCTCACCATCATTAGACCTCAAACACTTATCTGATGATTGAGTAACATACTGCTCCATAGTTCTCTGGCTTTGATCCAAATAGTCTTCTCTGAATATCCGTGGTATATTGGTGGCAGGGTCCATAGCCATAGATTATATATATATATATATATATATATATAAAATATATATATATATATATATATATATATATATATATATATATATATATATATATATGTATATATAATACTAGGAAAGCAAAAACAAGAAAACTATGCCACCAAGACAATGAACAGTCCACCTTTTATTACTTAGCGCCTCGGCTATACAGCCTTCACAGAGTAAAATAACATAAAGAGCATCAAGATTATATGCACCTAAGCTTTACAAAACACACCCATTGCAATTAATCAATTAAGTTAAATTAAATTACATATTTCCAGTCACATTCCTTATTTAACCCTAAGGGTTCCAAAGTATTAAACTTTAAAATATATAATGTCTCCTTTTTACATAGCTTAACATCCATATTCACTACTTCCCCCAATAGTGTCTCAACCTTTTCCAAAACACAACCAACAATATGGTTAGGGTTACAATTGTGAAATTCAGAAAAATGACTACCAAGGGGGCTATCAATTTTGGCATTTTTTTATATCTCTTAGATGTTCTTGAAAATGAACTTTAAAACTTCTGCTCGTCTCACCAACGTAAAATTTATTACAACTACATCTATGAGCATATATAACCCCACATGTATTAGAATTGAAATTACCCTTGACCAAAATTGATGTTCATTAATATACTTAAAGCTATTGATCACATTTTTACATATAGAGCATTTATTGCATGGTATAGTGCCTTTAGATATAGGCATCCCAACACTAATATTCATTATAGGTGGTTCAAATTGATTATGCACAACCTATCTCTAAGATTTCTGGCTCTCTTATAATTAATTTTTAACCTTTGTGGCAGCAATTTATTTAGCTCCTTATCTCTAAGCAGCATAGGCCAAAACTGACAGGCTGTATTAACTATTTTGTCACTAATAACATTATATGTAGTTACAAAGAAAATGTTACGCAAATTCTCTTCCTTGTTAAATACATGTTCAGCAGGAATATTACAAAAATTGCCATCAAGCCAGGAAAACATTCTACCCCTCATGTTTTCATTTCTCACATTATTTTGAACACTGGGCCACCTAAGAGTCATAATCCTAACCTTGGCTTCTTTAACAATATCTGTCTTATAACCTCTATTTTGGAACATATTTTCTGTTTCCAAAATTTCTTGTATAAAGATTTCATCCCTATTACATAGTCTAGGTATCCTCAAAAAATAATTATAGGGTAGAATCTTTATTAGATGCTCTTGATGGCAACTATTACCATATATAAACTGATTTTACGCTGCATGAGAAGTACATATCTCTTAGATGTTTGCTTAGAACTGGAAGTTGTAAAACAATTAAACACTTTTACATTTGAAACCTAGTAATTATTTCTGATTCAAGACAATAGAAAAACCACTAGGTCTAGACATTGTGTCTGCTTACTGAGAGGAAACACAATCGTAAAACACTTTACTTTTCAACTTATTTTCTTGAAGTTTTGCAAGTTAACTCTGTATGTTCCAGATTTTACTATTAAAACATACATTTGCACAGGTATATAGTTTATATGCATTTCTGTTCTTTTCCAGTAGGGTACAGATGCAAACATAATACACAGGTGCCACAATCACCATTATTGATATAAATATCACAGTACATGTGTAGGACTGATCAAACAACATTCCTCTGTATACAACACAGTAATGTGCAATGGTTAAACAACAAATGACATGGGTACACAACAAAAGTAGATTTGAATATCACATACCCATATATACTGTCTGCCATGCAAACATAATACACAGGTGCCACAATCACCATTATCGATATAAATATCACAGTACATGTGTAGGACTGATCAAAGAACAGTCATCTGGTATACAAGTACAGCATAGCAAAATTGAATAAGTACATGTAACCAGTTACATATTACAAGGGCAGTTGTGTGTCAATCATATTACAGCCATACATATGTACTTAATGTAAATCAGTGCATATTTACTATATGGACATGTATGCTAACCCATGCACACATGTCCTAATATAAGTTATGCTCAAAAACACTGGTTAGTGCCATAAGCACAATACAATCAAAAAAGGGAGTCATGAATTATGCTAAACAAAGCATCACCTCCTTATATTCAATATGGGACCAGTGAATGTTAATGCAGTATGCAAAGGATACATATTCAGATGTACCCATCACAGTACTCTAAAACAATATGGCACAATAAATGCTAGTATATGACACAAACTGTGCCAGTGGGGCAGCATGTCCCAACAGTGTTAAATAAGGTACAAAATCAGGGATATGTGATGTTGTTGAACAGATGTAAGACAACAAATATCAATGCACAGATGGGTGCAATGTATGCATATGGGAAACGTGTAAATAAACCCACTTGACTAACTTCACTGTGCTGTGTGAGAAGACTGGGAATAATATAGTATGTCAGTTGCTGTCAGTCCTTCTAAGTATGTACAGGAACAACACAAGCTGAATGATTTTGTGCCACTCATATTATGCTAACTGCAAAAGTCATATATGTCACATACAGGGCCAGACTGTATACACATAACAATGTTATGCTTCACTGCATGTATAACAGTGCACACACGTAATAATTGAAGGAGTAGCACCCCTATCCATATGGAGCAATGTATGCAGTACTGACAGCATGTGATTATCACTTAAATAATAATGGTAACACGTGTCATTTGCTGTGTGTGCCACAATGCATCAGCAAGATAAAGCTACATATGACCCAATATATGAGCAATGTTCACTATGACATATGTCTGAAAAGCATGGCAACAATATGGGATGAGTGCATGACTGTGGCCAGGCTGTAAAAATTGGAATATGAAAACCACCATGGTGACAGCATTACATATATGGATCACACAGACAATGCTTACATTCCTAAGGAACCATCCTGGTAGGGTTGAACATTACAACACATCAATCTAATGATCTTTTGGATGAAGCTGTGCATGACCCGTGCCATGTCCTGAAAGATATTACCCATCAGGTCTCTCATCGGTATCTGGATCTGTCACTACATTGTGGATCTGGTCCCAAAAGTCATCAGCCTGGCATGGTGGTGGTGGATGTCTTCTCTGCTGAGCAGCAGGAACAATGGAATGTGTAGGTCCTGGTCTGCTGTCATTATCATCATTGTTGTCCCTGTCATGTTCACCATCCTGGTCCTTGGAGTCTGACTCCATTGGCAGTGGCCTAGTATATCGTTGTCAACATTCTGTTGGTGAGCTGGCATGGGTCCCACACTATGTCACATTTCAATGCAGGAATATAATATTATACATACATAATAGGTATTAAATAAAAATGGGGAATAAATGAAAATTCAGACAAAAATTACACACTCTATAGGTTGTAACTGTTATATATGTGATGTTACACTACTGTTTGACCTTAACCATCTATAACACATTATGTGATGTCAGGCATACATCCAGTCCATACTATATTACAAAATGGTGTGCAACGTGCATCACAGACATATGACAAACATGTCTGAAATAAAGCACAATCATTGATAAGTTATGCATATAAATGCATGTGCCAGTTAAAATACATATTCATTATGTATGTATGTAAGCAGACATCATATACATTGTGTGAGTGTACAATGTGTTAGCATGACATGTCTGTTACAAAACATGACAGTAGTCATGTGCGTATGCATAGTATAACATGCTAAAGATTACACAAGGCACAGTAAATTTTGCTGAAGCATTATGAAGGACCTGCAAAGGAGGTCACTCTCACACTAGTGATATGTATGCAGATGTAATACACATAGCAAGTCATTTTATATTGCCACATCAATCTACTGTCATACAACATATGTTGATATGTCACATAACACAATCAGCCTTACAGAGAGACACCTAAAGCAACTATTTATTACTGTAATATCAGATGTGCACTGACATAACGAGATTATATAATATGAAATTAACATCAAAGCATATGAAACAGGACAAATATAATGTCTGCCCAAGTTACATCACACAACAGTGCATTTGTTCTTCCACTGTAATGGTAACCAGATATGGTTCATAATGTTTATTTATGCACTATATAAAAAAAGACACAAAGGTGTAATAATAGCAAATGTAATGTAATGATCATGCAACATTCTAAATGTCATAATATTCATATATTGATGATATAAAAAGAAGAACATAAATGAATCAGCATGCCCTTCATATGTTTTCCTTAAGTCACTCCAGTACATTACATGGCATATGCAACACTCATTTATCAGACATATTTTTGTTGTTACTTATACATTTACTGATGTATCTGCCTTCAGTCACCATGAAGAACATGCATTTGCACAGCACACATAGCTATATATTAAGTTTCAAGATAAGCATGGCATGCCACTCAAGCATGTGACACTGACATGGAATGCAACTCCAAAACTTTGCCCTGTGTAAGTTTTAACACTACACCTTTCAGAATATGACATTTCAGATAAGCATATTGCTAGATACAGACTTACACCAATATCAATCAAAACTCCAACAGCAACTCCTTAGAAGTGCTGCCCTTTTTGTTACTCAATGTGTGCCTCACATATTTATGTTGAGGTGGCAATGTAATATTTAAATTTCCACCATAGCTCATTATTAAGTGCAACTAATGTTTCATATTGACATACTATGGTTAAATATGTGTGTTAAAATATATAGTAAGATTAACAATCAATGGTACAGTTTAAATGTATATGCAACATGGTTAATAAGTGACATCACAACATTATATAATCAGAGTGGAATTTGTAAGCACGGTGAATGTAATAGCTAGAAGTTACATATATGATACACATGCATAACTTTCCATCAACAAATGTATCACTGTCACTGCCTACATTTGTAGTATGCTTACATATGTAATTGTGCAGTTAAAATTTGTTGATGATAAGTTTTGTTAATGAAACTTTTCTTTGCATCCAAATGGATGGACAGACTAGCAATTACATGGGGAGGTGTGAAGACTGGTAGAGAAGGGTGAAGGCTGCCAGCCTAGCTAGATAGAATTTTGCAGATAATTCTGTCATTTGCAAATATGAATGTAAACTACAGGCTTGTTGCCTTAAATGTAAAGAAATATTGTTACATGTGGAACTGGAAATAAATGTGACAACAGTACACTCTACTGACCAAAGTAAAGCATGCGTTGACCCTTTGAAGTATACAGTGGGGCCAAAAAATCTAGATGAAGAAATTATTTTTATTGTTTTAACCAAGAATTAAATTGCTAGACTTAAACATGCAAATATATTTTTATTGCTCTGTTTCCTGACCAGCTGCAAGATAACAAAAGGGAGATGTTAAAAATGTAAATGCAGTTAATGTGCAGCCTGGGAACTCCAGGAAAGTAAAAGAATGATGCAATGCTTATCAGAACTGCAATTTCAATTTAAACAGAATCAGAAGGCATTAAGCATTTTTGTCTTTATCATCCAACTCACAGCACTGCCTCTTGCTCACATGTAAGTCATCTTAGACTTGTGTTTTCTTTTAGAGATAGCTAGAACTAGAAAGATTAGAGTAAGTGTTTTTCTGTGATGTCAGAACTGTACTGCTGATTTATTTTAAGTATTTCTGTGTGATCTCTGAACTCTTGACTAGCACTGACTGTGTAGTAGAAAGTATTGTCATGCGATTTTAATTATTTATTATTAAATATTTTAAAGCCTTTTAACTGTGGCTGGTTTGTGTATAAATAATTTAAGCTCCAGAGTACATTGCATATTTATAGAGTTTAATGTCCAAGTCACTCCAAATAAGCTTTGACTGATTAGTCACACTACCGATTGGATAATAATATTGCACAGTAATAATTGGACACCCTTTTAAGGGCTTTTGAGTAGCTGATAAATATTAGCTGGGTGGTGGCAGTAATTACTACTGTATAGTCTTGGTAAAAGGGGCATAGCTGGAGAACCTGTGTCAGCCTTCCCCAGAAGTGTCTGTGTGATTGTGTAAACTCTTATCTCAAAGTGTGTGTGTGTCAGCTACTTGGGCAGGGACATGAAGCACTGGTTGGGCAGAGAGGGTGCTGGAGATTTTAGCTTGCCCAGCTAGGCTGTGATCTAGACCCTATAGCTATGCCAGTGGGGAGTCTTATTGGGGACCTGGGGAGCAAGAGAGCGACCAGCCCTGGACCGACTGTGATCTCTGTGTGCTCATAAGGGAAATTGCACTTTACTGTGTGTATTTGTTATCCTTTCCTCATATATGAGATGCCCCTATCTGGTGTTAGTGCTGAGGATTGAGGCTCCTTGATTGCTGAGCCAGGGCATGGGTGTCACATATTAATTGGTGGCAGTGGTGGGATATCCACATCACATATTAATTAGATGGCAATTACTAATTGGCTTGTAGTGGTGTGGGTAGAGTGAATCTTGTAGCTTGTGTACAGTGAGGTTTGAAGGTGTTTTTGTACTCTAAAACAGCCACGCAGTGAATACTCAGAGTTCAGATCACAACTGTTTTATTTATTTAGTTAGCTTAGTTAGTCAGGGTGAGCAAGCAGCATGTCAGCAGAGGAGTATGGAAAGCTGACAAGGAGCCAGCTGGCAGAGATGTGCCAGGCTAGGAGACTGGTACATGGAAACCTGACTAAGGCAGACCCGATTGCAGCCTTGGTTACTTGCATCAGAAAACAGCAACCAGGAGGACAATCAGACTGGCAGTGGAGATATAATTCCCTCGGAGAAATGACAGCTCAACCTTTCTGCAATGGACTTAGAAATCCAGCTGGAGCTAAAGAGACTTGAGTTGAAGGGCAGGTGTTTGGAATTAAAAGCAAATTAGAGACTGCAACAGGCTGAGTAGAATGAGAAACTGTTATATCTGCAAGCTGAGGAACAAGAGAGGCAGAGGCAGCATGAGAAGGAGATGCTGACTCTTTGTCAGAGTCTTGGAGGTAATGGGGAAGGGGAGTAACTGGGCCCCAGAAGCACAAAAGGTCAGTAAATTTCTTCTGCAGTTTAAAGAGGGGATAATTTTGATAGTTTCTTTCATATGTTTGAGAGGGTATGTAAACAGTATGATGTTGACCAAGGGCTCTGGGTACAGTTCCTGACCCCATTACTCCATGGTAAAACTGTAACTGTTCTGTCCAAAATGTCTGACATTGCATGTTTTGATTATACAGCTGTAAAAAATAGTCTTTTAGAACAGTTTAAGCTAACACCTGAAACATATAGGAAAAGGTTTTGTGAGCATAGACACAAGGCAAATGAAAGTGTGTGTGAATATGTTGCTAAACTGGGCACTTATTTCCATAGGTTGGTGAGTGGATGTCAGGTCACCACTTTTGAAGGACTGGCAGAACTTTTGGGGAGGGAGCAAGCCCTTATCACTTTGCCTGAGGACATGAGGATCTGGTTAGCTGACAGACAATGTGCTACTTCAGATGAGCTGGGGAAGAAGGGAGACCTATACCTGGAAAGCAGGGCAGCCCTGCACAGGAAGGGGACCCCCCCCAGTACTGATCATGGGTCTAAAGGAACCCATGGTGGGAAGCACAGACTGCCACAACAGAATCTGCCAGTAGCAGGGAAGCCACTAGTCCAGGTACACATCCAGGAGCTAGGGTTAAATGTTTTGAATGCAACCAGTGGGGCCATGTCGCATACAGGTGTCCACAGAGTCAAGGTGGGGAACAAAAGTTGAGGGAGCCAGTAAGTGGGAAAGACAAAATGCGAATAGTAGGTTGTCTTGAAAAAACAGGGGTACTAAACTACCATCCTGCAGATGTCCTGAAAGGGAAGGATTTTGATGAGGCAGTACTATGTGCTTATGCAGTTACACGTAGTGAGGCTAGGAGGCAAGCATGTGGGTCTGGTAGCCCAGGGGAGACCCAGATAGACTGCATACTTGCAGCCAGGACTGGTGAGGTGGTTACTTCAGGGAGGGAGCTACTCTGTAGCAGTGAAACTGAAGGTGAGCCACAGCTGCTTGTGGGTACTGATGTTCCCTTGGACAGAGGGACTGCAAAGGTAGAGGTGAGTAGTAGTACCAAGGCTGACAGTGAGACATCACTGTCAGAGGATGCCAGACTTCCTGTAGGAGGGGAGCTGAGAAGGTTTACAAGGAGAGAGTTGAGACATTCTCAGCTCTCAGACCCTACATTGCAAGGCCTGAGGCCTGAGGCAGGTAGCTAGGGAGGCATTTGATTCTCAAGGAAAGGGGGAATCTTAATACTGGGAAAAGGGTTACTATACAGAGAGTGGACCCCTGAGGGAGGGCTAGAAGATGAAAGAGTACAGCAGTTGGTAGTGCCTAAAGCCTACCATCTGACACTTCTAGCCATAGCCCATGATATTCCCTTTGCAGGTCATATGGCATAAAACATACAAAAGAGGCGTATTATGCAGAACTTCTATTGGCCTGGAATTTCCAGAGATGTAACAGGGTGCTGCAGGACCTGTGAGCAGTGCCAAAAGGTAGGCAAGGCAGGAGACAAGGTGAGAGCTCCTTTGATGCCTTTGCCTGTGATTGAGGAGCCATTTCAGAGGGTAGCTATGGATATAGTGGGTCCTCTGAGTGCCCCAAGTTCCACAGGAAAAAAGTATATCCTAGTGGCAGTGTATTATGCTACACAATACCCTGAGGCAGTGGCTTTGTCCTCCATTGAGGCAGAGAAGGTAGCGAATGCTTTGTTAGTGATTTTCAGCAGGGTAGGTTTCCCAGAAAAAATACTGACAGACAGAGGTGCCAATTTCATGTCAGACCTGCTGGCTTGTCTGTGGAAGTCCTGTGGGATGAGGCACATGAAGACCACCCCCTACCACCCCAGACTAATGGTCTTATTGAGAGGTAAAACTCTACAATCAAGTCCATGCTATGGGCACTTGCAGATCGGTTTAAGAGGGAGTGGGACAAATATTTGCCCCATCTGTTGTTTGCTTACAGAGAGGCTTCCCAGGAATCCACAGGTTTTTCACCCTTTGAGTTGCTGTATGGGCATAAGGTGAGGGGACCTCTAGATTTAATTTGAGATGAGTGGGAAGGTGAGTGCAAGTCTCACAAGGAGTCTGTTGTGGCATACATCCTAATCCTCAGGACAAGGCTCAGGGAACTCATGGGCTTGGCCCAGGAGAACCTGGCAGAAGCCCAACAACAGAAAAAGATGTGGTATGACAGGAATGCTCGAGCTAGAGAGTATGCTGTGGGGCAGCAGGTAATGGTTCTCATTCCTGTCAGACAGAACAAGCTGCAAGCAGCCTGGGAAGGACCCTACAAGGTAAGTGATGTTAACTACATGGTGAAACTGCTAGGCAGATGGCAAAAGCACAAATTGTACCATGTTAACATGATGAAACCTTACCATGATAGGGAGGCCCTTGTGCTGAGCATTTGCAGTGGACTGCAGGATGAGTCTGAGGGAGATCTGGGGGCTGATCTCCTCAGTGAGGCTTGGGCTGTCACCTCAGTGGAAGGGGTACCAGTGTCCCAGCAGCTATCTCCTACCCAGGTTCGGGAAATCGAGCAGTATTGCAGGAATTTGGGGACATGTGCAGCACCAGATGGATACATGACCCCAAAGGCCTATTAGGCAAGCCCCTTATAGAGTGCCTGAGAGAGTCAAACAGACTCTGAGGGAGGAGGTACAGGAGATGTTGGAACTAGGGGTGATTCAAGAGTCCAACAGTCCCTGGGCCTCCCCAGTGGTGCTGGTGCCAAAGAAGGATGGCAGCACCAGGTTCTGTGTCAACTACAAGAAATTTAATAGTCACACAGAGTCAGATGCTTACCCCATACCTAGGACAGATGACATCCTAGAGCAGCTGGGTGGGGCTATGCATCTTACAACCATTGATCTTACCAATGGTTACTGGCAGGTGTCCTTGACTCCCAGTGCTAGAGAAAAGTCAGACTTTGTGACTCATTTTGGCTTGTATGAGTTCATAAAGATGCCCTTTGGGATGAAGAATGCCCCATCGACTTTCCAGAGGCTGGTAGATAATATCCTAGCAGGAGCAGGAGGGTTTGCCCTTGCTTACCAAGATGATATTGCCATCTACAGCCATTCCTGGCCAGAGCACCTTCAGCATGTCAGGGAGGTGCTGGGCAGACTACAGAGGGCAAAGATGACCATTAAGTCAAGCAAATGTCAGGTGGGTATGGCAAATGTCTCCTACCTAGGACATAGAGTGGAGAGTGGTAAGATAAGGCCAGAACCTGCCAAAGTGGAATCCATTCAAGCATGGCCTGCACCTGTTACTAAAAAGCAGGTGAGAGCATTTTTAGGGACAGCAGGGTACTACAGAAAGTTCATCCCCAGTTGTAGTACCATAGTTGCTCCCCTCACAGACCTGACAAGGAAGAACAGGCCAGATAATGTAGCATGGACTCCAGCATGTGAGCAGGCATTCCAGAAGCTTAAAGAAGCTTTGGTAGGACTCGCTGTGTTAGCCAGTCCAGATTACAGCAAATAATTTGTTGTGCAGGTGGATGCTTTGAACCATGGAGTAGGTCTGTACTTAGCCAGATTTCTTCAGAGGGGGAAGAGCACCCAGTGGTTTATCTCAGTTGTAGGCTCCAACCCAGGGAGGAATGCTATGCAGCTGTAGAAAAGAAATATCTAGCCATAGTGTGAGCATTGCAGCAACTTCAGCCTTATCTGTATGGAAGGAAATTCACTGTTTTGACAGATCACAACCTCCTAATATGGTTAAACAGAGCCAGCCAGCAAAATGCCAAGTTGCTAAGATGGAGCCTAGGGTTGCAAGCATATATGTCAGTGCAGCACCGCAGTGGGGTTAGCAATGCCAATGCAGATGGGCACTCAAGACAGGAAATGGGGTGAGGTACATTCTGATAGACCTAACCCTCTCAAGCGGCGTTTCTCAAGGGACACTTGAAAAACTAGCTTGAGTTCTCTGGGGGTGGGAATGTGAAGACTGATAGAGAAGGGTGAAGGCAGCCAGCCTAGCCAGATAAAATTTTGCAAATAATTCTGTCATTTGTAAATATGAATGTAAACTACAGGCTTGTTGTCTTAGATGTAAAGAAATACTGTTACATGTGGAACTGGAAATAAATGTGACAACAATGCACTCAACTGACCAAAGTAAAGCATGTGGTAACCCTTTGAAGTAGACAGTGGTGCAGAAAAGTCTAGATGAAGAAATTCTTTCTATTGTTTTAACCAAGAGTTAAATTGCTAGACTTAAACATGCAAATGTATTTTTATTGCTCTGTTTCCTGACCAGCTGCAAGATAACAAAAGGGAGATGTTAAGAATGTAAATGCAGTTAATTTGTAGTCTGGGAACTCCAGGAAAGTAAAAGAATGATGTAATGTTTATCAGAACTGCAATTTCAATTTAAACAGAGAGAATCAGAAGGCATTAAGCATTTTTGTCTTGATCATCCAACTCACAGCATTGCCTCTTGCTCACATGTAAGTTATCTTAAACTTGTGTTTTCTTTTAGAGATAGCTAGAACTAGAAATATTAGACTAACTGTTTTTCTGTGATGTCAGAACTGTACTACTGATTTATTTTAAGTATTTCTGTGTGATCTCTGAACTCTTGACTAGCACTGACTGTGTAGTAGAAAGTATTGTCTTGTGGTTTTAATTATTTATTATTAAATATTTTAAAACATTTTAACTGTGGCTGGTTTATGTAGAGATAATTTAAGCTCTAGAGTACATTGCATATTTATAGAGTTTACTGTCCAAGTCACTCCAAATAAGCTTTGACTGATTAGTCACCCTACCAATTGGATAATAATATTGCACACTAATAATTGGACACCCTTTTAAGGGCCTTTGAGTAGCTGATAAATATTAGCTGGGTGGTGGCAGTAATTACTACTGTATAATCTGGGTAAAAGGGGCACAGCTGAAGAACCTGTGCCAGCCTTCCCCAGAAGTGTCTGTGTGGTTGTGTAAACTCTTATCTAAATGTATGTGTGTGTCAGCTACTTGGGCAGGGGCACAAAGCACTGGTTGGGCAGAGAGGGTGCTGGAGATTTTAGCTTGCCCAGCTAGGTTGAGATCTGGACCCTATAGCTGTGCCAGTGGGGAGTCTTATTGGGGACCTGGGGAGCAAGGGAGTGACCAGCCCTGGACTGACTGTGATCTCTGTGTGCTCTTAAGAGAAATTGCACTTTACTGTGTGCATTTGTTATCCTTTCCTCATATATGAGACGATGGGACACCCCTCTCTGGTGTTAGTGGTGAGGATTGAGGCTCCTTGATTGCTAGGCAGGGAACGGGCGTCACAGGAGGATTCAAACAAATGGCAACCAACCACTTGATAGCCTATAAAATTGTGATGTCCAATAGGAAAAAACAACCCTATCTTCTGGAATTTTGGGAAAAATTATTTAACTTTATCTCTGTCTAGTCTCCATCATTGTTCCTATCCCCTTTTATTTATTTTAAACCTGATGTTAATTTGTCCCCCTTTTCTATCAAAAGTTTTGAAGCATGTATATTCTTAAATACCTGATTTATTTAGTAGAATGGCACTGTTGTAAATAAATGTAATATAGTTCTTGTTGTTTGATCTGCAGTTTTATCCCTGTATTTTTTACTTGTATACTTTGCCTTTAATGAGCTTTGTTGTTATGTTATCTATAAGTGCAAAATCAAATAAAGTTTTTGGAAAAAAAATTGTTGATGATAATGAATATTCCATGCAATGCCTCAGGGATACTAGAAAACTCAGACTGGCTTGTGGCACACCAATAACAGGAAATTGCATTGAAATTAGTGTTTAACAGACCATCACAGGACAGTTATACATCATTGCAAGTGCAGCAGAACTCAAGCAGCACACACCAATAAAGGTCTATCAACAGCATTAAGAATGTTGGGTTAAGAGGCACCCACTCACTGACAGAACAGCCAGGCTATGTACAAAATATTAATAAAAAGCCAGTGCCACACATGCAATATTACAACAACCTGCTATACAAACAGCAGTAACAATAAAAGCAGCTGATATGCAAAATTTGGAGTTAAAGCTCATAAAACTCAATATGCCAGTTGAACACAGATGTTTTTCATTTAGCTTGTGCCAACAAATGGCACATTACCTTGTGCAAGCAAAAGTGTCTGCCAACAACAGATATACAACATTCCACATAAAATTATGTACACATTAACATTATTCACAATAAATCACTATGTATTACACATACCTCTCAGATGCATTATGGGAAGTCTAACATAACATTAGCATGTCCAAGTGACACAGGCCTACACATCCAAACCTGAAGATTTAAATATGTCAATACTATTTCTGGAGACATAAAGGTGGAAAGTAATAACACTTACCTCTCTCCCTCTGCTGTTCCTCAAGCCTGCACATTCACTCTGTACACTAGGATCTATTCTTGGCCTGATCTTCAGCAGCTAAAAACAGAAAAAGATATGATGCATTACAACAACAGAAGGATTATTTTAGTTCAGTACATAATGACTGCTAAGTACAACAAAAGAAGTGTAAAAAATGCAGTGAATGTAGTGAATTTTACATTAGCAAGCAATACCATGTAATATAGTATCACATTTTGCATATTCAGTCATTGATGTTTAACTCAAGTACTGTGCACAGAGGAGGATAAGTGCATACCAACATGAAGAAACAGGACTCAAACCTACAACTTGCACTTATGTTTATACTGCAAACCTGAACCCTACCTGCCTAGATAATTGATCTTCGCTGTGACTGCATGAATTGATGAAAGTCAAACAACTTATATCTATGAATACACAGGTGAAGCATTATACACACTAATAAGTGTGCCAGCCTAAGATGACATTGTGAAAGTGTACAGATACACCTAACCATGTGGACAAAGACCTACAAATGTACACAGTTAGCATTTGTTGAACTTAATGTAGTGTTATCAAAAAATTGTGTACACGTGTATACGATGAATGATACATCAACGCTGCAATCTTCCTGTATGTACATATGCACAAATACAAATTAATAAATACTTATATGTACATAGGCAGATATATAGAGATCTAGATCTATATGTGTAGATGAACATGTATTTGGAATTTTATGGATATGTACAAACTATTTTATCCAAACATGAATTTGTGTGTGTGTGTGTGTGTGTGTGTGTGTGTGTGTGTGTGTGTGTGTGTGTGTGTGTGTGTGTGTGTGTATTAAATGAGAAATAAGTGCTGTCATGTGCAGAACATATGCTGCTTTAGACATTTAACATCACATTGTATATAATATATCCAAATTCTGTTATGCAACATGAACTGCTGACTTCTGTAACATAAATGACAAACAGAGTGGCACAAAAGCACTCCCACTCATAACACATTTTTTGAAAGCCAGGCATACCTGTGTAAGAACATTCAAGCTGACCAATAATGTACATAATCTATGTGGTGGGATCCAAATACCAAAACTATGTAATTTTGACTGCATATCATCACATTGCTTACAGCAATACCCCTCAGCTATAACAGTCCAGGTATCCTGCTTTCATAGTTTGCAAGAAAATATTTGTCTGCACTTGAAACAAGTTGATAGCCATTGGAATTAATGCTCAACTGTAGGATTCAAACCTCCACATGTAAAGTTGGTAGGAAGGCATTCAGTGAAAAGAAGTAACGGATTATAACATTTTAATTTTTGAGGTAACGTGTATGTATTACTCACCATTCGCACATAACATCATTATTAACAGAAATATACTGTGTGATGTTTCTAGAAGCTTTGTGGACAATGGAGAAATGTGTAATCATCCGTAGCCGAAGTGCTGTAAGCATCAATGCTACATGGCCATGATAGATGTGTGAAATCTCTAATGTATAGGTTACCAAACAACTATTGATGTCCCATACATAATGTGTAATAGTAAATGACTAAACTAACTGCCAAGATGTCATCCAACACAGGCTACACTGAGATATGAGCTACACATAGGGGTACAACATTAAGATTGCCCTATTGCTTAACCATTTAAGCTAACAGACATTGCATTTCTTTTAATGTTGTAAAAGTCTATATTATGGAATAATGATGAAATGCACATTTATCCCATGGTATAAAACTAACGTGTCAGCATACTATGTTTAACTTTTATAGTTTGCAAGAAAACGTTTTTGTCTGTACTTGAAACAAATAAATAGCCATTAAAGGAATTAATGTACAACTGTGGAATTCATACTTACACATGTAAATTAGGCAGAAAGGCAGTCAATGACTCCATATATAGTGTTAACCCTACAGCCATAGGACAGTAAAGATTACAGATCCACACTTTTTGTAGTTGAATTGCATTTACAAAACTCATCCTTTTGCAATGATGACCTTCATTTTTCTTAGAGTCATTAAACTGATGAAAGAAGAAATGTATTAGAAAATACTGTTGTGAATTTTAAACTTTAGAGTTTAGTAATGTATGTATTACTCAGAATTCACACACACAGAAGTATACTGTATGATGTTTCTAGAAACTTTGCAGATACAGAGAAATGTGTATTCATCCTCTTCTATGTGCTATAGGCATCAATACACCATGGCCATGCTAGATGCATAAAAATTTGTACCGTATTGTACTATATAAGTTGCCAAACAAATATAGATCTTCCATGAGTGATCTGCAATATTAAATGAATCACTTCCAATAATTTCTCAAAAATTGGATACACTGGGATTTAACCCCACAGATAGTCAAACAGCATTCGCTTTGCCAAATTGCTTAACCAATTAAGCTGAGGGATAGCACTGTCATTTTGATGTTTTAAAATCAGATATTACGGAACTGAAATAATAATAGTATGTTTGAATTTTATATTAATATACAGACAATCCTGCATAATGTTGACACTGGCCCAGTCTAATTGCAGATAACTTCATAATGTGTTAGCATGCAAATGTTAACTTTAATGATTATAACACAATATTCTTCCAATTAAATTACTTTTATTATTACAGATAATCATGGAATCTACTTGAAACACAATGCATCACATAAATACATATGCATACTACATACATATATGATAATGTAGGTGCAAAGATGTGGACTATGTAACCTACTATAGGTATCTGGTGGCTGGGGTTGGATCACTGCGACCCTCCAACAAAGATTCTTTACGTCCTTCTGATGTAGGTCATCACAGCAGTGGTGGACCTGCACACCAGTCCAGTAGATACCAGTTCTTCTGTGATGTTCCCTTGCAGTCTGGTTCCAGATGTCAATCATTTCAAAGTTCCTGGGTCATGCTCACATTCTCCACTAATTTCCAGCATAGACAGTGAGCATCTGCATAGTCTCCTTGTCTGTCCAGTTCGGTACCCAGACTCACCAAAGCCTTCTCTCAGTGAACATCCTTGCTATAGTTCTAGAAATCTTCTTTCAAAAGTCTTCAAATAAATGCTAACCAAGGTCACACTCAGTTGACAGGTAGCAATGGTATGATAAGAATATGCATCAATATTACATTTTAAATTTGCCACATATAGGATGATAGCAGACTATTGGAGGGCATCAGGAATTTATTACAGATATTCTCATTTATTGATACCCATTGGGTAGTTGTGCTGAGCACTATACACGTACACCGAGCTATTGGCTAATGCACCAAGATTCGAAAACTTATTTGGATGTTCACTAATGAGATTCCAAAACATTTTATACTAATGAACCTCATTAATTATGTATGGTGCAAATGGTACTTAAAAGCTGTGTGCATTCAGCTAACCTTATTCTGGGGTACATCTGACTTACAGCTAGCTTCCAAAGGTAAACTGTCACCTGCTTGTATTGCTGTGGTAGAATAAAGTACTATTATACAATGACTGGTCATTAACATTCCAAAACGAGCATGATGATTGGTCAGTCCTACCAGCATGCCTGTTGTAAATCAAGCATATACCAATGGAAAAAAAGTCTGGTCATCCGGACTTTCTTCCATTAGTATGTGCTACAAAAAATTTACTTTTGTTTCATTAAAAAAAAAAAAACTTACAAACAAATGAGACAGATGGGACAGAGAAAAATAAAAAAAGATAATCAGGTATGTTATGAAAAATTATAGAAACATACCTGATTAACCTTTTAATTTTCTCTGTCCCATCTCTCCCGTATGCTGAAAGTCTCCTGATTTCTTTTTTTTTTTTTCCTATCTCCATTGCTTCCTTAGCACAGCACAGATATACTGCATAAGTGTGGGAATGAAAGTCCCATACGCATCTGAGGAAAAACATGGAAGTGCAGCATGGCGCCGTTATACAAGGACATTATTTAAGAACATTAACTAACTTTTTTTCTTAAATAATATCATTGTATAATAGCAATAACCCATGGCTGGGTGTGGGTAATGCTGGATTTACCCATGGTTGGCATGGTTTGGTCACAAGGCCAAACTTGCAGAAATGATTGATAGCTGTGCACATGCATGTTGATGATGGTAGGGTACATGAATTAGCTATTCAGACATGATTTTAATGCTCATTAATATAATCTGTACGTGACAGTGGTATACATGACATAGATTGTTTTGTGCAGCTATGCACTGTAAATGAGAGTCCAGCCATTCATTTAACATATGCTTTTACCATTGTCATGTCAATATGTGACCCCCTGTATAAATTCTAAGCTGTACATATCATCCTGTCTTCCATATGTCAAACTGCAATAGGAAAGACAATTTTACTTCTCGTGAAAATGAAAAATGTATAGAGGGTCTGCTCCAGCATGGTCACCACCTAATCAGACAGGCAATACTGTGTGGAGAAATCAAGTGTGGACAGATATTACACATACGGTCAATGTCATAGCTGGACACAATAGGTCCATGGAGATCTGCCAGCGAAGTTGCTCTGACATGAGCCTTCATGCAGCCAAGAGACTCTGCTGCTTTGAGGGAGGGAGGAATGCTACTGGAGGTGAGCCACCATTGCCAACCCTAGATGAGGTAAAAAGTTCTTGGTCTCCAATCATAACACCTGCCAAAATCATTGGATATCCGGGGAAGTATTGAGGCAGGTGTTTCAGGACATACAGGTAGACAGACGTTAACAAATACTGCAGTATACACTGATTTTCACTGAATGACATTCATTCAGAATTGTAACTGTAATGTTATATTTGTGTTACAGCGCAGAACTACTCCATGGACATAACAGCACACGTAATGTGGATGAAAGCATAACTGTTACAGCATGTTATCTTACCTACACAGTACATACATATCACTGACAGCAACATGTGTGGGGTTGTGTTTTTTAATTGCATAGCCCCGTCAACAATGAAGCAGTGGCAGCATGTCACATGTCTTCAGTTATGACTGTAGAGTACATTCACTTGTTGTTATTTGTGACATTTTAATCTACAGATACATCTTTGCAAGACAGGGGCCATGAATCATCAGGCTAAGACAGACCTGGTAAGGTTGTACATATTGTTGCTAGAGTGCAGCTCTGCTTAGCACACCTGTGATCTATGATATTACAGTTGGCTTGTTCCCTACACAGGTACAACTGCATGATGCTGGCACCATTTGCCACATGATCCCTTATTCTGTTAGTGTGATCCATAGCTGTAGTGTGCTTCAGTCTCCTATTATGACTGAGGATTATAGTCACATGTTGTTTGCGTGTCATCATACAGGATCCACTTTACATCTGATGATACACTCCCCAAACAGGGATGATGTACCTGGCAAGGCATCTATATGGTTGCTACATTTCACTATTGATAATCACATCTGTGCCCTTCATGACTGATGTGGTTTTGTTCAACTGCATAGGACACCTGCAGTCTGCACATCATCATCCATCTGGTATGTGTATATCTTATTTGCTGTGTATTATACCTCAGGTGGAATGCTACATTATGCTTTGTATGTGTTTAATGATGATTTGTGTATGTCTATATTTTCACATGACAGTGGTATTTCAACCCTAACCACCAGCGGTGGAGTCAGAGGACATGTCAGGTAGGTTTTAGTAGTTGTACTGACATCATCTGTCATATTTGCTTAATATGTAATTGACATGGCATATCTCTGTTATATAAGGTCACTGAACCACTCTCAGCCACAATGACCTGGTAATCCATATCATCATTAGTTGTATAGTTGTCCCAGATCTCATACTATGCTACATCATTTGACTTCAGTGAATGTATATGACATGTCATCCATCTCTTTTTGTAGCAAGTCCAGCATCTGCCTCCTGCAGTAGCCTATGATGCTGAGGTGGGATATGATGTGCCTTACTCTGACGGTATGGCCCATGACACACGGGTCACTGCACTGGGTTCATTGTCCTTCCTGGAAGGGGACATACATGTCCTTCATGGTCTAGCCTCAAGAGGGAGAATAATGTGGCTAGCCATTCTAATGATCTGGAAACACTGGGTAATGGATGTGATGATGAACATGATCCTCTGTCCTGGGTAGAGTCTGGTAATGATGCTGACTATTGCAAAAAAGAAAATAATCTCTCCACACCATCAAGCCAAATAAAATTTATTAAAAAACAACAAAGCTTTTGGATATCAAAAACATCCTTCCTCAGTGTCTTACACAAAATAGAAGTTAAGACCAACATTTATACTAATAGCACATGACACAGCCATTAATTGATTAAGGTGAACACCCAGTTCTTAAAGATACAGAAACAGTGATAAGAGGGGTAAGGAGTATATACATATCTTCCTCTCATTTTTTCTAATTTTCCTTTGTTTATTTTTTAGAATAGGTTTTAGTGTAACTTGTTTATTTAAGCCCGGGTTTTTATCTGCTTCAAGCCTCACTATCCATTCATATTCCTTCATGTCCACATAATTAACATGGTCTCCATGTCTAATACCTGGGTATACAATAGATATGACCCTGAAGTCAAATTCATGAGCAGCAGCCATTGCAGAAATGTGGCAGGCCAGTGAGTTAGTAAGTATATTCCTACAGATCTCTGACCTATGCTCAATAATTCTATCCCTTAGTCGCCTGACTGATTTGCCCACATAAAATCCTGAACATTTCTTACATGTAGCAAGATATATAATACCAGTGGTATTACATGTCACTGTGCAGTGAAAAGTAAATCTCCTGCCACTCATAGGATGTATAAATTCTGGGCACTGATTAATACTCGTACAACATGAACAATTGTAACATGGAAAAGTGCCTTTTTTCTTAAACTCAATTCCTTGTGTATTATTCAAAGAATAATCTTTGTAACATAAAAGTTGTTTCAAATTATTACAATTATGGTAGGTAAACATAGGTTGGTCTGGGAGCTATTTCTAATGACAGGGTATAGATTTCAGGACAAACCAATTTTTTCTTATAACATTCTCAATTGTTCTGCTCATTCTATTGTATGTCATGAGATATCTAAGGGGTTGTCCATTACTAGAACTCATAGTGTCAGTATTGAAATCCTCTTTAACAGAAAAATAGGTTTCTATCTGAAATTCAGAAGATAGTGCCACATGGCTAGTGTTAGTTTCAGCACATTCATCAGTGGTATTGTGTATAATAATATAATTTCCTGTCATATGACTACAAGTTAATGTAGCAATATCAACATAATTTTGTCCAATAGCAATACTATCAGCACCAGTTACATTGTCTCCAAGCAGTTTCACCATATTAGTCACCCCATTAACATAGCCTTGATGCAGTATGTCTGAACATTCAACACTTAATCTAATAATAGGAGTTTTTGTTTGGACTTCAGTGGATGGTGCACATTAGCTATTATTAGTTCCAGCATATTCATCACTGGAATTAGATGCCATAATAGCATCATTTCCTAGCATGTTGCAACAATCAACAACATTTCGTTTAGTAGTGTCACTCACAATATTAGATACTTCGCTGGTTGTGATTGATAGTGAACAATTGGCATCATTATTAAAACCAAGAGGTGTAGCTACATTATTATGAACATAAGCATCATTAGAGTCCTAAACGTCATTCGGCATTCCAGTGCAACAGTTATTTAAATGTCCAGCAAACCTTATATCAGCAGATGTTTCCAAGGGGCTCAAGACATTAAATTCATTGCATACCTGACTGCAGTCATTAGTACTAGACGTCAAAGAAGTACGTTTATTCAACATTTTAGCATTCAAATTATGACATTTCGACAATAAAAAAGCTTCTTTCTGAAAGTGGACAGTACTGTTAAATGCTACCTTATCAGAGCATTCTGTCACTCATGAGCTCTGCTCCTTGTAATTGGACCAGTTCTTGATCTCCCCCTCAACCTTGAGCATTGTTGCAGCATATTGCATTCCTGAATGACTACTTTCTCTGGTAGCTGGACGTTGAATCCCTGTACAGCTTCTAAAAAACTTTTTTTCGGCAAATTCTCACTTCCTTTCATCGAGAGCTGTTGTTCTGCCATTACAAGTGAAGTATGAGCGACCTTAGGGCGTGTTGACGTCATTGATACACTTGAGGAAGCAGAGTCAGCATCTGATTGGCTGTTAGAGGCAGGACATTCATTCTCAGAGCATTGCATATTGGTTTCAGGCAAGCAATTGGTAGAAATCACATTACTATTATGTGAGGCAGTTTTGTTGTTGACAACGATTGTACCCTTATCATTATAAATGCCCTTGGCCAATTAAAGATATGACTACTATTGAAATCATTTATGTCACGCTGTAATTTCTTCTTTTTAGTAGCTTCCAGCTGTTTATCAAGTGTATCCAACCTCCCCAACATGGCATCATATAGGGAGATATTACTATATGGAAGCAGACATTTCAGTAAGTTGTTTCTCCAATTCATTAATTTCAACACACAGTTCAGTCTCTTTAGGCATGAACAATTCATAGGTTCATAGGTTCATAGGTTCATACTAGGCTATCTGCCCGAGGGCATTTATAAGCCTAGCCCATAGTTTTGTGGCTTACGCCACCCCTTTTGTATGGGGAACTATACCCATTATTTTTCTGTGCCTCTGTCTAGCAGTGACACTGAGGTAATCCCTGGAGTATATCTGCGATCTCCCATCCATTGGTCAAGATTTCTCTTGAACAAGGCCAGCGAGGTGCTCTGCCTCACATATACCGGGATTTTGTTCCACAGCATAGGGAGTCTTTGGGTGATGAATCTATCCCTCCAGCACGTCCTATTAATAGCCGTGTCGAGGTTTAAGTCTCCCGCCCTTGTGGCTCTGACGGATCTAGATTTTTTGAGGTGAAGCATATTCATCAAATCTGGGTTTGACATGGCCTTGTATGTCAGGCAAAGGTCACCATTCATTAGATGCATGTAGTCAAGGCCAAGTCTAATATTCAATCAGTTGCATTCAATATTCAATTCTTGACATTTCTTTAAAAGTTCAGGGTAGGTGTTACCATATGAGGGCATGTTGAGAACATGCAGCCCTCTTGGTACAATTCCTAGCTCAAGGTAGACATTAAAACTAAAACGTTGCCATTGAAGCTTTTTGAAACTTTTAACCTTATTTTCTAAGGTCTTAATCATCAGTAGAAAGTCATTAGTCTCACCTCCCATATTAGTTGGATTAGCCATTCTTCTATCCATGGTGGCAGTGTGTCCAAGCAGTGAGTTTTCTCTCTGGAGAAGTCCATTCAGTGTTTGAACAACAGAAGTATTCTCCATAGGCTGTGTCATATTGAATGCACAAGGGAAACAAATCGCTGTTCCAACAAAAAAAGAAAAAAGAAAGCACATTAAAACATGTGATTAAGTGGGGGGTTGTGCCCCCCACACCCCCTACTTAAATATACCAACTCCGAGACCGCACTACAGTGCCGAAAATGGCAAAGTACCGAAGCGGCCAAGCAAATTCTTTCCCAGGGAAAGAATTTGCTTACATGCCGCTTTGATATTTTACCATTTCGGTTTTCTCAGTTTGACCAAGAAGCATTCGAAAACATGCATCTTCGGTCTGCTGATAGGAACCCTGCTCTTTGTGACTATCTCCAAGCTTCTATGTTTGCATCTCTTGCTAGCTAACATATAGCACATATTTACATGGTTAGCAACATGTTATCTTAATCATCCAGCACTGATTGCCACATCACACATTTCCTTGCTGTCTGCCATTCCCGCATGCACAGGTGTGCCTCTGTATGCATACCTGTGTTACTTATGGCATTTTAATATGGTACTGCATATACTTCACTCTCAGCACTCACTGTACTTCTATGGACCTGTTTCCATTTTGTATCCACATACTGACATGTAGCTCCTATGTGCTCCTTCCCATATCCTTCTGATTACACACACACACACACACACACACACACACACACACACACACACACACACATATATATATATATATAGATATAGATACTTGTGTGTGTATGTGTGTGTGTGTGTGTGTGTGTGTGTGTGTGTGTGTGTGTGTGTGTGTGTGTGTGTGTGTGTGTGTGTGTGTGTTTCTGTATCCCAAACTTTGCTGCATGTCCAACGGCTGATGTGTACTCACTGTCACTGATGCTCTTTATGATCAACGATATTTTTGCTTCTAACTGAGTCATGTTGCAGCAATAATCTGTGCATTGAAGCATTGCCTTATGTATAACAATCATTGTCAGGCATGGGATTTGAGGCTTCTTTGTGGTATTTTTCTTTTGCAGCAATCCTTAGGATGTTTGTCATTACTCATGCCGCTGAATACTGCTTATTGTGTTTCACCTCACTATTACACATCACAGAGTGCTATGTGTGATGCATCAGTGTTAATGCAGGATCCCTGCTTTTAGGATTAGTTTGGGCTGATGCATTCCCATACACAGCATGGGCGTAGATTTCATGTGGTATTGGCTATTTTACAGCTAGTTTCCTATGCTAGTTATCTGTATGATGATGTCCTACCTGTACAGCAACACCTTCTGTTGTGCATACCTCCTGAGTATCACACATTTTGCCAGTGGGGTCCGCTTTGGTGATGTAGCTTGCAGTGAGACTTCCTGTGGTGATATTTCCTCTGTATACATCCAAAGGTGTTCCTTGTTGAATGTTGTGTATGATAGTCATTGTGGACAACTAATGGTTTGTTTGGAATAGTTGTGCTCTGTGCTGCTGTTGTGGTGTGTACATTTGTATATGTGGCTTGTCATGAGTCAAAAGTCTATGTCAGATACTGCCATGTTGCCTGAGCAAGGACATATGGCTGCATCCTCCATTACCCACACCTATTTGTCTCACCCCTGTGTTCTCCTGATCATTGTGTGACAGCTCTGACAGCTCATCATCAGACATTAGGCATCTGGGGTCCTTGGGTAGGTCACCCACACCTGTGGCTGGGATGCCACCATTATTTTATGTTAATCAAGCTGTGAAGCATGGCACGTGTGGTGACCATCTGCAATGCCTTTTCTGATGTGTATTGTATTGCAGCCCTGGTTGTGTCCAGACATCTGAATCTTGCTTTCAGCACACCAAACATACACTTGATGGTGTTTGTGTGATATGTTGTATGCATCCTTGGCAGGGGTTGAAGGGCTCTGTATGGTGACATTAGCCAAGGCTCCAGTGGCTAACCACAGTCACCTGTTTTCAGGGGAATGCGAAGGAATATTTGTTCATCTTTCTTCCTGTTGCAATGCATGGCTACTGCTTACCATATAGTGGTGGTCATGTACTTACTTAATAGGAGCCCCTCCGGTATTTCACCATGTTGGAAAGCAGACCTCAGGGCACTTTCCCACCATAATGCTTCATCATGCACACTACCAGGGTGTATTGCCATGATATTAGTAATGAGCCATCTGCAGAGCACACCAACTGACAAACAAGCAATAGCCACCCCTTTCTATTGATGTACTGTTCAGCATCAGTTACAGCTGAGGTATTGATTGGGACATGGGTGCAATCTATTGCACAGAGGATGTGGGGGAAATTGGCTATGGCATAGAACTGTTGAATGACAGTTCTGCCCTCCGTGGCTGTTGTTGGGAAGTGGATATATTCATCCATCTTGGTGCATATTGCTGTCAGGAACTGTGCAAGAATGTGACTGGCAGCTGTCTGGGACCCTCCTATGGCACCTCCATTATGCCTCTGAAATGTCCCAAAGGCCATTATATCTAGACTCAGGTACACTTTTGTTTCTACTGGTACTGGGTTAACCCACAGACTGCAAGCATACTAGTGGAGTGCAAACTTCCTGCACACATCCTGCACCAACTCTCTGTCTAATCTGTATCTATCTATTATTTCTTGTTCAGAGAGCCAGATTAACTATAGCATTGTTCTGCACCTGGTTAGCTACCTTTTAGGATCTCTGATACCCTGTTATGGTTTGAAGTACCCCCAGCCTGCTTAAATGCTTTAAATGTTGGTTGCATTTCTTTTAATTTAGGTTTGTGCACTCCCTTGTAATTTGTGGGATATAGTCGAGGTAAAATTAAACACATATGGCTTCCGCTGAGTGCTTTCAGAAAATCAGAAAAGTACTGTGTTTCATTTAAGTTGCATTGGGCAGAACAATCGTGTCTTGGAGTCCAGCAGGTGTGTGCGGAGTCTGCAATTACCCTATACTGTATATATAATTACTTGGTCTTGTTTTAGCGCACATTATGAAATGGCTTTCACCATCTCATCATTGACGTCTTCCTTTGACGTGCTGCGCTGTCCGCAATTATATTTTGGAATCTAGCCCATGATTAGCACAAACCACTCATTTTGTCTTTTCAAACTAGACATGATTATCACAAACTGTTTTTCTTATCTGTTCCCTATTAACCTTCCGCATGTTGTTTCACATACAGATAAGAGTTCTATCACAGTTTTTATTATCTTATTTTTCTGTCTGTTACTATGGATTAACAGTTTACTACAACTGTTTCACACTGCCTTTTATTTTTTAACAGCCTGTTAAGGAAAGTAATTTTTACCTGTAAACTTGTCAATATTTTTCCTTTTGAGGTTTGAAGGCCCGATAAAGCATTTTAAAATACAGATGCTTAGCTAGAAAATCAACATTTATTGTTTGATCATATGCAGGTTAGAAATTCAAGCTGATATAAGCAATAACAGAAGTGACTGCTGAGCTGATGTACATTACAGTTTCGATTTATTCTAATCTTATAAGACTGAATTTTACAAATGTCTGCAAGCAGTTAGCTGTCCCCGCTATTCTTAGCAGAAGCTATTTTAAGCACTGATGCACAGGGACAGACAAAACTAGACAGCATCTTCACTCAATTGCTTTTCCTAAGAGAATCACACAGACCAGCTCCAGCCACTTATGACAAGATGTGCAATCCATGTCAAGCAGTGAAACTACAGTAGCATTCAAGTCTGCTTCCCTCTGCAGCAAAATGTGCAGGTTATGATGAAAGCAATATTATTAATAAGCTTATGAGTTTAGCAGGACTAAATTTATCTGTGTGTCTATACATGTGTGTATCTCTCTTTCTTTATATATATATATATATATATATATATATATATATATATATATATATATCTGTATATACAGTATATATATATAGGTTTACTATTAAATGTGCGAATGCACTCCGTGCAAACGGCGACCCCATTGACGCGTTTGTGCGAACCGAAACACCGAAAACATTTCGCTAGCGAACCGAAACCACGAAACTCCGACGATCGACATTACCGGCCGCGCAACACCTCCACACCCATGCTACCATGGGTCGGATGGGGGCGAGGTTTTGCCGTTCGCACATCTGGGCGTCGGTGTAGTGACGTTCGCAGTTCCGCGTTCGGGCAATGCGAGTCGCACAAAACGGGATTGACAATTCAATAGTAAACCTATATATATATATATATATATATATATATATATATATATATATATGTATATATATATATATATATATATATATATATATATATATATATATATGTATATATATATACATATATAGATAGATAGATACGTGTGTGTGTGTGTGTGTGTGTGTGTGTGTGTGTGTGTGTGTGTGTGTGTGTGTGTGTGTGTGTGTGTGACTGGATATGGTGTATTTTTTATATTTATAAATACACAAATTTATGTCAAATCTGACTAATCTGATTGATTAAAAATGGAAATATATTCAAGACAAAAAAGGCAAACCTGATAATAACTCCCATGCACACTGACTGCAGAACATAAAAAATGCCATTTCATAAAGGCAATAACACACTCTGAGTTATGCATTGAAACAATATTGACACACGCCCAGGCATGTAAGTCACTTGCTTACTGGGAGCTCATACTTCAAAATACCCCAATTGTATGGTGGTATCAGTTCGGTGCACATCCCAGTATGTGCTAGTACTTATGTATTTATCTCTGTCTCTGTCACTCTCTTTCTCAGAGATGGGCCTGATCACTGTTGCAACATGGTGATGAATGGAAAGAGAATTATTTACCCATGTTCCAAAGTTTCTCACAACATCGTCATTTTGAAGTGGAGCGTTTTCTATACTCGTAGCTGGGTGAGGGGTTTGTTTACCAAATGCAACACTTTTGCATTCTTAGCATCTAGTTTTAGCCTGTTCTCTGAGTACAAATGTTAATAGCCACTTCTAAGAAAATAGGTTAAAACTACAGGCTAAATGATACAATATTGTCGCATTTAGTAAATAACCCCTCCACCCTGCTTATAGTAAAGAAAACATCCCTCTCCAATATGAAGATGCTGTGAGAGACCTTGGAACATGGGTAGATAATTCCCTTTCCTTTAATTGTCATGTCTCGACAGTAGTTAGAAAATCCTTCTTTATGGCATATCTGATTGCAAAGAGTAACATCTCTAGATCCATAAGTTCTTACCCCTCTGTATTCTGCACTGATCAAGCCCATCATTGAATACAAATCCCCCTTTGGGCTGTATCTTACTAAACATATCAGGCAGTTAGAGACAGCCCAAAGGTCCTGATAAGAAATTTCACAGACCTAAAAGAGTTGAGCTACCAAGAGAGGCTGGAAGCTTTGCCCCTGTATTCAGTGTCCTATAGATTCCATACAGGTGATCTTGTCTTGCCCTCATGACCATTAAGAATCCAGCAGTCCAAGACCACTAATATCTCAACAAATCAAACAGTCCAGTGAACACTACAACTAGAGATCTGAGCCTGCATCAGCAAATAAATCATGGTGGAGAAATCGATTTGTCACACAATGACTACCCCTTCTCTTCAAAAAACTTCCACTCCAGAACAAGCATTGTGATAAACTATCTTCCTTTAATGAATTCGACAGTTGGATGAGTATACATAAATTCACCCCCTGGCAGGAATGGCCTTTTGCTCCTTGCCTTATATTTCTATGATTATATGATTCTGTTTATCTGAATATGTATATATTAGCATTTATTCACTTACATGTAAGTCAGCTCACAGTTCATTGACTTATGCCTTGATTCATAAACTATCAAAACACAGGAACAGACATTAGCATTGGTCCTCCACTGGCATCATATCCTGTTCTCCTATTTCCATATCATTGATGGATAAAGATGTGATGAACTGTATTCAATGAGCTCCAATTCAACAAAAACAGATCAACAACCAGACATGATACCATATTTATATAAATAGCTAGATATGGGTATAGATATAGATATAGATATAGATATAGATATAGATATAGATATAGATATAGATATAGATATAGATGTGTGTGTTGTGTGTGTGTGTGTTGCACATATGGAAAAAATTAGCCCTTGTTAGGGACTCAAACACAGACATCCAACATTCCATTACACCATCGCTACACCTGGAATAACAATAACAATGCCCTCAAGCAGAGTGTGCTGGAGGTCATGGTTTGGAGTCCCAGACAACAGCAAGTATTTGCATTTCATGTTTACAAGATTCTAATATCAATGCCTAAGCAGAAGGCTTTCTCTGCATTTGTGTGTGATGTGTGTGGGCGTGTGTGTGGGCATGTGTGTGTGTGTGTGTGTGTGTGTGTGTGTGTGTGTGTGTGTGTGTGTGTGTGTGTGTGTGTGTGTGTGTGTGTGTGTGCGCCCACAAGCATGTGTGTGTGTGTGTGTGTGTGTGTGTGTGTGTGTGTGTGTGTGTGTGTGTGTGTGTGTGTGTGTGTGTGTGTGTGTGTGTGTGTGTGTGTGTGTGTGTGTGTGTGTGTGTGTGTGTGTGTGTGCGTGTATAATTTGACCTTATTTGCGTGCTAGGGAGGTTCCTAGCTGAAAGTAAAACTTGCTGTAAGGGAAACCACAACAGTTAGCTACCTAGAAACTCTTGTTAGTCCAGAGGTAATGATAGCAGAATGAAATGCTGGAGGACTTGGGTTTAAGTTGCAAACAAGAACTAAATTTAACTGCAGGCTTATATATATATATATATATATATATATATATATATATATATATATATATATATATTAAGTCTGAGATTGTCATTTTTCACAATATTCCCTTTTCTCCAAGGCATGGCAGTTTTAGAGTTGGTATATAAGGGGCTTGATCTCCACATGGGGGGGGGGGTGCAGGGGCATGCCTCTCTGCAAAAGACAAATAAATAAATAAGTTTAGAGGAGAAAAGTGATGTCTGATATTCACTTTTCATTTGTATTTCTGATCTTTTATTTTTCAACATTTTGGAACTCAGCATTGCCAGTCTCAACATTTCAATTTGGAGTCCTAATATTTTCCTTTCCTGTTTGCAAGATTTAAAATCAGTGCTTAAGCAGAAGACTTTCTCTGCATCTAGGGGCCTGTCTGTGTAATTTGACCTTATCACCATGCTTAGGGAATTCTAGCTGAAATTATTTTTTTTAAGGAAAAACCTCATTACCTCTCTGCCTAAAGCCTCTTGTTAGCGCAGATGCAATGACACCATCCTGTTAGTGATGGAGCACTAAGCTCATATCATACATGCTGTCAGTGGCAAATGTTGCCAGACTGGCAACATATATTGCCATTCATATGCAATGTACACGTTACAGGATCAAGTCAGTTGGCGTAAGGCTTTAAGTATTGTAGTGACAAGCTTGTGTGCGACAGCAGAGGGCAAAGCTGCCAGAATGACTACATATCATTGCCAGTTTATCCCAAGGTGCACACTGTGCTATGCTGCCAGTGACATTTAGTGCTGTACTGTCAACACTGTGTTGTGCATGTGATGCTAAACATGCAAATATGTTCCAATACACAGATGCATAATCCCACTTAAAATGTATTACGACTATTCTGTCACCACAACCATACAACGCTGCATGTTTGGAAAAGATAACCACAATTATCCAGATGCCATACATGATTCTATTCAGAATGACAGGTGCTGCAGTTAGTGTTATCGGTGTGGCAACATATAAGCCACACTTAATGCCTGTCCAGGACTTTGTTTGTATCATCAATGGATACGTACAAACTGCCTTGCAGGCATGAAGTGTTCTAGGTGTTTGTCACAGATGGAAAGATTCTGTTGAGTAAATTATAACCACACTTGGCTGCACTGCAGTGAAGTCCCTTTCCTTCAACCTGGTCTTGCCCAGCAGGTACATGAAAATAATAGCAGGCATTATCATGTACCATCTGCGTCTAATCGCAATATAGCTACATGTCAACATGGTTCTAGGTTCACATGCAAGAGTGCTTTGTGTGAGTCCTGTTCCAAGTAAAACAAAATGAATGAAATGGAATTCATATCAAAATGCAAAATAAATGCATTTTTTGTTCGGGAGAACAAAGTTCCCCACATCTCACACAGGGGGCTTTGCCCCTGTAACCTTGAATTTTATACAATCAGCTTCAAGGTTGCTATTCTTTGGGGTACCTCAAATAATTAATATGCCTTTTGACCACCTGTGTAATTAAATAGTATTTTTGCAAAGGAAGTCTTTGAACAAACTTCCTTGTCTTGTTCTCACAGTGCATCCCACTCTTGAAAACTTAAAACAGTTACTATGAGAAAAACATAGTTAGCAGACATTGTCTCAGTCAGTACCAAAGTTTGCTATACTTATGATGCATCTATGCTTATGTGGCTGAGTTATTCCATGCAAGTGTATGTGTGTGTGTGTGTGTGTGTGTGTGTGTGTGTGTGTGTGTGTGTGTGTGTGTGTGTGTGCGTGTGTGTGTGTGCGTGCGTGTGTGTGTGTGTGTATGTGTGTGTGAGTATGTGTGCATGTGAGCCTATACATGTCTGTATATATATATATATGTCTGTATCTATGTGCTTGTGTGTATGCATATTTGCATGCACGTGTGTTTCTTTGTGTCTATATCCATGTTTGTCGGTGTGTGTACTTGTGTGTGAATGTGTTTGTGTGCATGTACCTGTACAAGTGATTTTGTGAGCCTGCACATGTGTGTGTGTGTGTATATATATATATATATATATATATATATATATATATATATATATTTGTGTACCTATGTGTTTGGGTGTATGTATATCTGCACACACGTTTCTTTGTGTCTATATCCATGTTTGTCAGCGTGTGTATTTGTATGTGAATGTGTTTGTGTGCATGTACATGTGTACAAGTGTCTCTGTGTGTGTGTGTGTGTGTGTGTGTGTGTGTGTGTGTGTGTGTGTGTGTGTGTGTGTGTGTGTGTGTACACATATGCACACAGACATACACACATTCACGTGTGTGTGTGACTTTATATATGTATGTGTATACTGCTTTTATTCTGCTTTAAACATTGTTTTCTGCCTAAATACTTCACTGCCCCCATTCACTGTGCATTGCTTTCCTAATCCATTGGCAGTATGTGTACATAAAAGAGCAGTCATGATATTGTACAGTGTTATTTACATTTCCTGTCTGCACAAGTCTTTGGGATGTCTATATGTCACCTCTTCACTGCACTTTAATGCAGTCATTGCAGACGAATGAGCTTGAGAATACCACAGCAATGTCTGGCTTTCAGGTTTTAACAACACAAAGACTACAAGCAGTGCTGTATTATCTGCTTCGACACATGCACGCATGCACATCCTCCTGGGACTAAATATATATCTGTCATTATGGCAGCAAATGCCAGCAGCCACCTAGAGTGCTGCACAGCATACTTAGTAATGTCCAAGGCTGGAAACTTTTGAAAGGTTGCATTACATTGTAAATTAGATACTGGACAAGATTGTCAATAAGATATCATTAGTATGGATGCAGTCATCTTCCCATTGCATGTGGATTCACAAATTGGGGTCCAAATGGAGAGATGATAAAATCAGCAAGCAAAGAGAGTAATATTGCTGGAAGTAAATTCATCCTCAAGTCTAAGTGAGTACACTCATGTGGGACCCTGTTCTCACAAAAATCTCACCAAGACAACACTGACATATTGATTGTATAGAGGTAGGTTAAATAAAAAACACAGCTGGGTGCTCAAGTCCCAGGATTAAAAAGTGCCGAATCTTGGCATCTGTACTGGTGCTAGGACTGGAAAAAAATGACAGTGTAGAATCCTCAAGACACAGAAACATTCCTGTAATGGGGTAAGGC